>NC_135212.1:300000-600000 GCF_052324685.1 Brachyhypopomus gauderio
AAGGTCAATTAACCCTTATATGGTCCAAGGGTCTGTGGGACCCATTTTTAAAAAATCAGCTTAAAAAAATTCTACAATTTTTTTTTTTTTCAAACTGAGATTCATTGGTCCTTGGCTCATTTTCTGTGAGCAACATAAATCAGAAAATATTTTCAATGACCACCCCCCCGTACCCCCCCCTTCACATTTGTATTACATACAGGGTCCAGGGTCCACTGGGCCCTGGGCTAGTCAAAGTGGGCAATCAACATTGGGTTGGGTAGTTGATAGTCGTCTGTATGACTTTAAAGGATATACAAACAAAGGACAGAGGAGTTTGGCATGCAAAGGTGAGCAACCATCAACACTTTTGATGGTTGTCACATCAGGGGTTGATTGCATATTGTCAGACAGCAGACGAAGAATCTCTATAGAGACAAAGGGGTGAGATCTGAAAGAAGCATCTTTTCTCTCAGCCCTCATTATCCCTCCCTCCTCTCTGGACCTGTGTGTGTGTGTGTGTGTGTGTGTGTGTGTGTGTGTGTGTGTGTGAGTGTGTGTTTCATCCAATCATGGGGACATGATGCTATAAATGCTAAAAATGCTAAAAATGCTATAAAAGATGGCAAAGCGATTCTCAGTTCAGACTGCCTTACAGCTGCTATTGGAAGAGACAGAGGATTTTGATGGTGATTCAGAAGAAGAAATTTCAGGATCACATTTCTGAAATATCAGAGTCTGATAGTGATAATGAAAAGGAGGATGAGCAGCAGCCAGCTCCGTTAGCACCAGCCCGTCAGCAGCTAGCCATAGGACCAGCCTGTCAGCCAGCATGATTTATGATTCATTTCCTTATTGTGTTACATTTTAATAAAAAAGTAACTAATAAATAAATGAGAGCAAACTAATTTAACATATGTATTGTTTATTTTACTTGCAATTGGGCTAAATCTGCTGATTATTTTAACAAAAAATGCAATGGGTCCCCCACGCCCAGCTGGACCCCAAGTAGGCAGACCACGCCCGGATCTCATCAGGGTTAAACAAGTATTTTCATCATGTCATATATGGACACTAAACAAAGGACAATTAAACACATACGTTGATGTCACATATGAACACTAAACAAAGAACAATTAAACACATATTTTAAAGTCATATATGGACACTAAACAAAGGACAATTAAACACATACATTGATGTCATTTATGCAGGGCCGGCCCAAGCTTCCATGGGGCCCTATGCAGAGTTTAATTTTGGGCCCCCCATACCACCACCTCAACACCAAATGCTACATCATCTTGGTGCTCTTGGGAGCCCCCTATTGGCAAGAGGGCTCTAAGTGGCCACGTAATTTGAGTATGCCTTGGGCCGGCTCTGCATAAATAGACACTGAACAAAGGACAAATGAACACACATTGATGTCATATATGGACACTGAACAAAGAACAATTAAACACATATTTTAATGTCATATATGGACACTAAACAAAGGACAATTAAACACATATATTGAGGTCATTTATGCAGGCCCGGACCAAGCTTCCATGGGGCCCTATGCAGAATTTCATTTTGGGTCCCCCATACCACTGCCTCAGCACCAAATGCTACATCATTTTGGTGCTCTTGGGAGCCCCCTATTGGCAAGGGGGCTCTAAGTGGCCACGTAATTTGAGTATGCCTTAGGCCGGCTCTGCATAAATGGACACTGAATAAAGGACAACACATATAATAATGTCATATATGGACACTGAACAAAGGACAATTAAACATACGCTGACATCTACGTGACTACTGTCTCCGCTAAGGGAATCCACTGGAATAGGGCATCTCGCTAGGAGGCTGCATTCTGTAACAAATAAATCGTAATGTAACATGAAGAAACAAGTATGCAAAAATAGGCACAGGGTCAAAATACCAGAAAAGCACACAGGAGAGCAGACAAAATCCAAAGGGGCAAACTCAGAGGTCAAGGTACAATACTAGATAAGTTAACTGTAGACAAATATTATAAATAGAACTGCTATTTCAAGAGAAAATCAAGATTCACAAAATTAAGGGATTGGCAATAGATTGCAACAAACTGAGTCAGTAATCAGGTGATGTGGATCTCCATCTTCAGGGTTGAGGTTGCTGGGCAATGTTGTTCTGGAAATGGCTGTGTCACGTACTGATTTTCCTATCAAATAAATCGTAATGTAACATGAAGAAACAAGTATGCAAAAATAGGCACAGGGTCAAAATACCTGAAAAGCACACAGGAGAGCAGACAAATTCCAAAGGGGCAAACTCGGAGGTCAAGGTGCAATACTAAATAAGTTAACTGTATTTCAAGAGAAAATCATGATTCACAAAATTAAGAGATTGGCAATGCATTGCAACAAACTGAGTCAGTAATCAGGTGATGTGGATCTCCATCTTCAGGGTTGAGGTTGCTGGGCAATGTTGTTCTGGAAACTGGGCTGTGTGACGTACTGATTTTCCTACCTTACAAAACACAATAAACAGGATTATGGTAGCTGTAGTATGTGTTGAGAAGTCCTGCTGCAACAATAGTGTGAGGGTTAGAAATAAACACAGGGTCCAGAAGTGTAGCCTTCTCTGTTGTTGCACTGGTTATCAGCTGTGCGTATCCTTTTGACTGAAACAAATTAAAAATGGGCTTATTTGCAAATGACAGCTGATCTTCATTAAAGTCGCCACACACCACAACAGGTCTGTAGTCCATGATGTCGATTGAGGTCAAAAGGGCATCTAGGTTTGGTAAGAACTCTGTCAACCTGTAGTCTGGTGGTCTGTAAATAACTGCAATAAGAGCTTGTTTTGGGGCCTCTACTTTTAAAACCACAAACTCCAGATCAGTTACATTCTGTATATACTGAATAGCATGAGCTTTGACATTGTCTTTCACATACATGGCAACTCCACCACCACTCCTGTTGGACAGATGTGTGTAGTTGGTGTAGGCCGCATGTCTGTTCCGCTTGTATATTTTGTAGCCATTCAACTGCAGAGAATCAGGAAAAACAGAACCAGTCATATGCGTCTCAGTAAGACACAAAACATCAGATAAGAGGAGCTCATGATGGCTTTTGACATCCTCAATATGAGTTTGAAGGCCTTCTGTGTTATGATGTACAATTTTAAGACCAGAGTTCAAATGAGGTTCTTTTACTAAGTGCAAAAGTGGCTGAATAGCACTTAAATCAAGTTTGGGCATATTCTCCAATGAGGCACTGATTTCAGTGTCACAGTAAATCTTCCTTTCATCAAAGTCAGTGATGTGTAGTCCACTGAGTGATGTGGTTCTGCTGAGTGCAACATATGCCATACCTGGTTCGAAAATCTTCTTTAGTGATACAACAGCACACAGAGTTGTCATTCCTTGCACTTTATGAGTGGTGCATGCAAAGGCCAACTTTAAAGGAAATTGCCGTCGAACTGTTCCCTTTTTCTTCAGATTTTCCTCTACTCTCTCAATGTAAACTACATTATCATCACCTCCAGGCACTTTGTTGCGGTGTTTCTGTCCTGCATCAACATTATCCAGCTTAAGACCAATCATATGCACAACTGGAACATCTTTACGAATGTGTGCGACTATTTTTACCACTTTGCCAAATGAGCCATTGACCAGTCCATCTTCCACATCAATATTTCTGGTAAGCATTACTCGTGCATCAGTTGCCAGTTGTAGTGTGTCAACAAGATCACCTTTTTCTCCTTTGAAAGGGACACCTTGTTTCTGCATCTGGCCTGTTCGTGGGTCTTTTTTATAATCCTCTGCATCTATATTAGTAATATTTTGAAAGCGTGATGATATGACAGCTGAATTATAATCGTCAACCTCTTTATTAGTAGCAAATATGTGTAATGCATCAGAGGGGCAGTCTTCAGGGGATTTAATGACTTGTTCCAGCATAGATCGGTCAGCAGCGGACAGTGCGTCGTGTTTCCGTTTCACTCTGAGTCTGTTAAGGAGCTCAGCATATGCAAGGTCATCTTTCTGACGCATGATTTCTGTCAGTGTCACCATCTTAAAATGATCTCTCCAAAAGTCCAGCACATGGTCCTCATACACACACAGGGACTTTGCCTTTCCAAGCGGTGGTAATTGCTGGAAGTCACCAACAGCCATAATAGAAACGTTGCCAAAGGGTTTGTTGTTCCCTCTAATCTGCTGGAGTCTCCAGTTAATGTAAGCAAATAACGGCTTTGACACCATTGATATTTCGTCGATGATTATAATTTGCACATTTGAAAAGTTTGCCCTGATTTCATCCAGACTGTTCCCAAGTCCTTGATATGGAGGCTTCAAGCTTCGTGGGAGTTTAAAAAGTGAGTGGAGTGTTTTTCCATTAATATTATGACTAGCACAACCAGTAAAAGCTGACAACAGAACTGTAGGTTTTGAAATGTCGGTTTCCTCACGTACACATGGAAGTTTGTGTAGTATTTTTGTAGCCTCTACATACACAGATTTAATAAGGTGGCTCTTTCCTGTTCCTGCTGTTCCTGCGATGTAATAAAGAAACTGCTCTGGGTTTTCATTAAGGACTTTTCTTTTGCACCAGTCACGCACAGTGTAGAACACAGCTGCTTGTGTCTCATTCAAGCTCTGGTACATTTTTCTAATCTCTGCATGGCTCAACTGTGGTCCTTCCATTATAGGCATTGCAGTGGTGTTCTCAGATCTAGATGCCACGTAATCTGGAACGTCATCTTGTTCGTTTACATCATTGGGATTTACTGGCTCTTGCTCTAAAATGCATTCCAAACGAATCAGCTCATTTGCTGGAGCCAAAGTAGTCCAGGCATCTTCAATGGGACCGTTCTGTTCAAAGTCCTCGATTGCTTGTTCAATAGCGTCACTGTGCTTTTCATACTTTTCTCTGTTTTCCTGTACAATGGTAAAAACACGTTGAAGGACATCTGTACCTGGCAGCTTTACAGAGGCATAGATGTAGAAAGACTCATAATTGTGGAACTGAGCAGACGTAAGCTGTGTGATTCTGCGGTGGGGCAGGTAGAGTTTCAGCAGCGTTCCACAGTATTTCTCAGGATCTTTTTGTGGTGAGAAACGAGCAAAGCGAATGACAGCAGGTTTACCTCTGGTGCGCTTCTTTATGTGCCCCATACTGTTTTGCAAAGGGAAGACATTTTTACCCTTTTTCTGTTCTGTATAAACAATTCGGTATTCACTTGCAAATTCTGCCATGCACATATTCTCAAACACTGGTGATTTTGGCCTGGCCATGTACTTTTCTGGTAATCCTGTCATCCACACGTTCTCATCATCAGAATCTTTGTTCTCTAAGTACTTCATAGGTAGGCTCATGCGCACAGCATTGTCGTCTGTGGGTATGAAAACGACAGCACGGGATGATGATTTGAGTTTTAAACTGCAAGTGCGTGCAACTGCTTCCTGGGCACTGACCTCTCTGTTTTTGGCATAGGCATGCATGATCTGTTTCATCGTTTCCCTTTCAGATGAGCTGTCACATGAATCTCTCATGACTCGCTTTAGATAATCGCTCATTTCATGTTCAGCTTTTGAAATGTATGACAGTATATACATTATACAGCTATATGGATTCAGTATGAACTGGATGTCCATGTTGGCGTTCCAGGCTCTTAACAACAGAGGATTGTAGCCATTTACCCAGCAGTCTTTTGGTGCTCGTTCCATTATGATCTGACTGGATGTAGAAAGAGACTCGACACTTCTCTTATAATCCTGGTAAGACATATTGACCTTTTCAAGCAGTTCTGTAATGCTTTCAAATTGTTGATTTTTGTCATTCAACAGATCCCACACAGTCTGTAGATTTATTTTAGCCTGTGCTTGTTCATCTATTTCTGTATTTTCCTCATCAGAGTCTGTGTCAGGGGGTGGTGGTCTGGGGCGTGTAATCATTGTTGTTGGCATAGGTGGTTTAGGAAATCCAAACCTGCAGTGCTTATTATTCTTTTTGCATGATTTAGAGTGATTTCGGCTGTGTGTCTGTACATCTGTTACTATTGTGTTCAGCTCTTGGTCTGTGTTTGGGTCTGGCAACTTGCACGATATGTACTTGTCAATGAAATCACATACAACTTGATCTGGGTCATCTTCAAATTCTGGTGCATCTTTCACCCAAAATAGGCAGTGAATGTGTGGAGAACCTCGCTGTTGAAATTCTACACGGTAAAAATAGTCAACCACCTCACCAATGGGCTGTGCAGGAGACAGAATCAGGTTCATGAGCCCTTCTACACGTTTCTCAAACATTCTCATGCAAGTAACTGGATTGCTACGTAGTATCTCACACTTCTGTGACCAATCCAAAGCTGAGAAGTCCACATTTTCACCTTGTTGTGCTTTAATTGCTGTGATTACCTCTGGCCATCTCATCTCTGCTGCACTGAATGTACAGAAAAATGTGGGAGTTCCCAGCTGTCTGAGCATGGCAAACAGATCTCGGAGTGTTTTTTGCCAGTAAGCAGGTGTCCCTCTCAGAGGCTGCATGAATCTGGTGCCCTCGTTATTTTTTATAAGTTTGTCTAATTCAACTTTGTCTCGTAAAAGCGAACTGTTGATTTTACGTCCATCACGTGTCCTGGTTTTTGCTTTTCGCAGTTGAATGGACATACTTGAAGAGGCTAGATGCATTTCAGTTACAAACTGTGCAAAGAAAATGTAGTTTGTGTCCATCGCAAAGCGATTATCAGCAGAGAATAATCTTGCATTGAAGTATCTGCTAGGTGAGAGAGCAACCTGTCTGTGTGGTTCATCAAATGTATTTTTACCACAAGGAAACTGTACTGGGAAAGCCATTGCCTCGAGCTTAGGGACTTTAAACATACTGACTGGATTGTTTCTCTCTGCTGGAGCAATACAGAATATCCCATCATTGAAGGATAACAGATGATGACCAATATCTGGTGGCTGAAGACATGTGTCTAACGCTAGACCTGTGTGCTGATCAGTGCTCTGATTCTCATTATCTGCATCAGGCTGCATACACTCAGGGTTCTGTTGTGGTGTGTTCTCACTCTCAGGATTGTTGTCAATATCCATTTCCTGTTCTGGACTTTCATCTGTGACGTCTGTAACATCATTAAATAAATCATCTTCCTGTACAGGGTTGAGAACAATGTCTTTATATTCAGAATGTATTTCTTTCAGTTTACATAACGCAGACAAGACTTTGTGCATAGATATTGTCTGGAACTGATAATGACCTGAATAACACAACCGTCTCTTGAGTTTCACTGTAAGCAACTGTGATTCACTTCTTGGTCTGGGTAAAACATTTACTGTTGTTTCAACATCTGAAGGAACTGACACAACAGCACCCTTGATGGCTCTCTGTTGACCTTTGGGAAGACTGATGACCTTGGCAAAACACACGTATTTGGCTATAACATGCCTTTCAAGTATATTCAAATCACAGAGTTCTGGTGGGACTGGTGTAAGTTCAAGTTTATTTACAGCAGTAATGGCAGGCATCTTTCCCTTTGATAAATTTTCATGACAACAGTGGCAGATCCATTCTCCCTTCCTTTCTTCAGTCACACAGTTATTTGGACAGTCAGAGGAACAGATGTGAACATATTTGCCAGTCAAGCAAACTGAAGCAACTGTAGGATTCTTCTGATAGTTTCTGTGTTCACACACACGAACCTGGTTAGAAAACAGTGCTCTGTGACAGACGGTGCAAACATAGCTTGGCCCATCTTTTGCTTTCTCTTTAAAGTGACTTAATGCTGCCAACTGTTGTGGATTGTGGATGTCAGAGAAGCACTGCGTATTGATATTTTCATGTAGACTGTGTTGGTGTAAATAACGATTTAGTCTGTATTTTCTCTGTATATGTTGTGCACAACGTATCTTGTGTAGTGTCTTTAGTTTGGACTCTCTGTTCACTGACCGAAGTAAGCACTGTTCTCTGTGATGGGACCTAAAAACTACATCAGTCTGATATAATCTATTAATTTTTTGTTTTCTAAGCTCATAAAACATAGAATCATTTCTGCACCTGTTTGTAAAATATTGTTTTCGCTTTTGCCTGAAAATTGGATCTTTTGAATATTTATCAATTATGTGCTGTTTGTGCTTCTCTCTGTACACAGTGTTGTTTTTGTAATTACTGATGACATATTGTTTCTGTCTCTCTCTGTACACAGAGTTGTGTTTGTAACTGCTGATAACGTATTGTTTTTGCTTCTCTCTGAACGCTGCATTATGTTGGTAGTTCGTGGTGATGTATCGTCTCTGCTTCTCTCTGAACGCTGCATTATGTTGGTAGTTCGTGGTGATGTATCGTCTCTGCTTCTCTCTAAACGCTGCATTATGTTGGTAGTTCGTGGTGATGTAGCGTCTCTGCTTCCCTCTGAATGCTTCGTTACTTTTATAATTGCGGACAACGTACTGCTTCTTCTTCTCTTTGTAAGTAGTGTTTAGCTTATAATTAACCCTTAATGCTCGTTGCTTGGCAAGTCTGTAATTTACATTTTTTAAGTAAATGTTTCGACTGCGTTGTTTCATCTTGTCCTTGAACTGAGTGTCGTCTGCGTATTTAACCTTCAACTTAACACGTTTCCCACATGTTTGCGAGGATGCGCGTTCTTTCATCTTTTGTATACATTTCTTTCGTCTGCGTGCTTTGTTTAACTTGGTAAAGGTTTTTTTGTCATGCTGGCTAATAAGACTAGGTTGCACGTTTAACGTTTGAAGTTCACAGGGGAGTTCGTCATGTTGAGTACTACCTGTCATCACAAAAGACACGGGCAGAAGTTCGTATTGCTGATTGTCCCGCAACTCAAGGCAACCCTGATACAGCAGTAGCAACCTTTCGGTCAAATCTGTCAAGTTCGCAAAAGTAAGCATCACGGCGATACCTGTGTTTTCATCATCAGGCCTTAATCCGTCAGGTGTTCTGCTGTGAGAATCGAAAAACCCAAATCTCCCTTCGCGATCTCTGAATACTGCAATGCACGTGTTTCCAACCATCAGAAGCGCGTCAGTTACGTTACCTTCAAGACAAGCGAGAGCGCTCTCTAGGTTCATAAACTCGTCCATTCCTTGTGGCGCATCGTCTTTCAAGAAACCATACGTTTGTGGGTGTTTAATAAGGTTGTAACATTGCAGATCGGTGTCGACTGTCGTTGGTAACTCGTCAGAAGTTAAATAGTTACTCACAAACCTTCCTTCATTCAGCAATGTCCGTTTCACAGTAGTATATAAAGCATCTCCTCTCGTTAAAACGTTGTCAAGACCCATAGAGTTCAACTCGTTAACTTCATTGTGCATAGCAAGAAATGTCAGAGCGTTGCACGTACACTGTGTACCACGCGAGAATTCCCTGTATCTCTGATCATTTTGACAGTGCGATGCCTGAACTGACTCCACATATCTATTAGCAACAGTGTTTGCTACCTGGTTAGTGCTTTCGCTCTCCACTTTCAGTGCCTCGCGTCGTTTAGCAGCAACAGACTTCTTGCTTTTTCTCGGCATGGTTTAACAGATTTCAAACAGTATATATGGAACAGTGCCAAAACAATATTATTCCAAAAGGTTGTTTTTAAAACGTTTACTGTATTCAAAATAATCAAATCACAATAATACTATTACAATTTTTTAAAAGGTATTGACAATTCTCAATGTGTGTCTGCAGAAGACAAAGATGGTCCTGCTGCTTACTGTTGGTTGTCTGAAACAAATCAATTCAACACAAAGCAACAAGAAAATGGCAATGTATATAACACACACACAAAAAACTATATATGTACTAACATCAAACAGTATGTATGATGTTAACAGAATAATGATGTGTATGATGAGTGTCTGATGTGTGTCTTCAACAGCAGTCAACAATGATGGTCCACTTAGCCAAGAATCTGGTCTGAAACAAATAAACACAGTTGCCTTCCGGCTTGTTTAGTTTGGGGTAAATCGTTTGGGGTAAATCGTTTGGGGTAAATCGTTTGGGGTAAATCGTTTGGGGTAAATCGTTTGGGGTAAATCGTTTGGTAATCGTTTGGTAATCGTTTGGTAATCGTTTGGTAATCGTACTTGCAAGGGCAAGCAAAAAGACGCAGCAGGAAAAGATGTTAAAATGTTGGGACGGGGGACAAGAGAAGAGAAAATATTGGGACGGGGACAAGACTTGGATCTAATAGGAAGACAGACAGAGCAGAAAATTCTTCAGATCAGGACCTGTAAAGACAAAAAAAAAGAATCAATCTTCATGCATGTAGAACTGATCAGTGTTTTAACAATACATTATTATTGTAAATGTTCAATATTATTGTAACATCAAGTTGGAGAACTTAATTCTGATTATGCCGTTTCATACAAAATTAATTTTCTTGTGTGAAGCACTTTGAATTGCCAGTGTGTATGAAAGGTGCAATATAAACAAAGCCTAAATGCAGCAAATTGTGAATTCAATTGTACTACTTCACAATCAGATGCTTAGATTCACAGGATATATAGTATTGGGTGATTTCAGTATGATCACAGGATGCTTGCTTGCGTTTCCTCTTCATGTGATGTATGATGTTATGGCTCTTACATTTCTGCAAATGTTAATGTTGAACCTTTAAAAACCCTTACTTTCACAAGCCAGAGGAACCTACACAGTGAGGACCAGTGAGCCAAACACTGAGTATAATGCCTTATGTACATGTACATTTAGGTGGTATAAAATAATGGCAGTTTTATGATGTGCATGTTTGTAGTATTTAAGAGGAAACAAAGGCCTTATATTAAATTCTTTAACTTACTCTGAGGTTAGGTGAGGTGAGCTGAGCTGAACCTACAGAAACATACAAGTGCACATTAGTGAACATTTTCACAATTTGGCAGGTGCTCTTCTCCAGAGGACCTTACAGAAGTGCTTTGTGGTCTATTTCTAATAGATAATGTTAATACATAGGTCTGTGTCAATAATGCTGTTAGGCTAAAGTCCTGTCCAGTGTGGAACTTGGATATTGGCCAAAATGCCATAATTATGTTAATAAAATGTTCTTAGCTCACTGGCCCATTTTTTTTTACTATAACAAGACAGCATCCACTGGTGTCTACCATAACAGATCATGCCCAACACATCTATCACACTCATATTTGTACACTCCAATTTTGAATTAAAAAAGCATTCAGAAAAATGTACATTGCTACAGAATGGACAATTTTTGTAACCTCAACCACACCATGTATGCAGAAATGGCCGTTTTAATAGCTTTCTACTCACTTCGAATAGCTTGATGTAGACATATGGATATGCAAATAGAGAAGAGAAACATTTAAATATGTGAAAAAGGTTTGCATCTTTCAAACAAACCTTTCAACTGTGACACTGTAAATATTTAGAGATTTAACACATATGACTGATTTAGTGAATTCTGAACAATTGTTCAAAAATCAAATGAGATGCCTAGTGCTTTTCATTGACACCAATAATTCAATACCTTATTACTGAACTTACACACACTGTAGATGAATGATGGATGTAAAGAACCTGTAAGGAAGCACAAGAATAGAGACACATTTATTTTCATCACATCTTCATCAAGTTTACTACATCATTAGGCCTACTTGTCAATTATATGTATGAATTAGTATCAACATGTACTTACACAAACTGTCGGTATTCGTAGCTTTAGAACCTGCAAATTACAGTGCAACATAACAAGCAGGGTCAAATATTTTGCCAAACTTTAACAGGCTACAATATCATACAAGTAATATAGCTATAACATTTAGCTTCAACTTACGTTATACGATGGTTTTCTGCCAACTTAGGGAAAGAGAAAAACAACATTATCTTAATGTGAAGCTTATAAAAGCGTAATATACAAGACACAAGGGATGCACCTACATGTTTGTAATAATAAACACATATCAGGTAACCAAATAGCTAAATGAACAAGATTTCTCAGGAATTTAAAAATGGTTTAAATAATGAATTAAGTGTTTGTCTTTAAAAAGATGAACAACTCACTAAAATGCTTTGGATGATTGTTACACATAGGCCCGAATTACAGAAAACCTCTAGCTAACGGTAATAGCTAGCTAGCTACCAAATCAGCTATCTTAGTGCTTTTGGTCAGTCATGTAATGACACAAATATCAGCCAGCTACTCAATATAGCGATACAAATACATAAGAATATATAATGGCCAAAAAAGTAGCTAGCTCCAGCATGTATTGGTAGTTGGCGAAAGGTTGTTCTTTACACCATTATAAAACACTTGGCCATAGCTAGCTAGCTAACTAGCAGAGCTGGCTATGTCTCGTTCGCTACGTATGTTAGCTAGCTAGATTAGCCAAGATGTAATAGACTAAACGTCAGGTAGCAGGCCTTAAAAACTTGGCTATAGCTAACTAGCAAAGCTGGCTATCTCTCGCGCACTAGTTTTGTGAGACAGCTAGCTTGGCTAGGTTAGCCAAGATGAAATAGCTAGCAGGCCTTCCAGCGCAAGGAACATTTTATCATTTATATCTAAAATATTCACGTAAATTTCAAAGCCTGACGATGTACACATACAATGGTAGTTATGGATCTAGAGTAGCCAGGTTAGCTATGTGCTATCTGTGTTCATACTAGTAAAACAAACCTGGTATCTAAAACGGTCCAAAACGTTAGCCAACGGCTAACTGGCTACCTCACACATTTAGCCATCGGCCTTAGTTAAGCAAATAACTAACTAACAATTAACCTTGTTCGTTAACAATTGACAACGAAGGTGTATTTTAAACATTTTGGTATGTCAAATTACAATTTATCAATGTGTTTAACGTTTTTATGAACGCTGAATGGTACTTACGGTAAAACACAGCCGTTTCTCTCCGGAGAAAAAATCGGATGAAGGTCTCGCGCTTATGTCTCCGTCATGGCCAGCGTTTGCGCGCGCACGCGCGCGCGCTTATTTTTCCACCTTCGCCTGCTGGAGAGTAGAACATTATATTTACAATAAATTAATATTGTATAAATATTAATTATATATAGGCTAAAAGCCGCATACATCTACTGAACTGAATGCATTTAACTGAACTGATCAGTTTCTGAACGGTGCCTGTAGCAGTTCACGTGTGACAGATTGGGTTTCAGCCGGTGTTGTGCCCAATACCGACCTCGTTTATCCGCATAAAAACGCTACAGATTATATTAGAGAGTTACAGTTTTGACCTAACTAGATATTTAGACTTAATTATTCTGCTCTAATACTGCAAAGTCATGTGGTCAGAGGTGAACTTCGGTGTAGCCAGTGTGTTTTTTATTTAAAATAATTAACACCCTTGAGCCAGTGTGGCTTTGGACATAGATAATCCCATGCCGTTTGCTCTGATGGATAATTAAAGTCTAGGTCTTATTTATGCATAGAAACGTAAATCGACAATATAATCTGTAGCGTCTTTATAAACGAGGGGAGTCGGAATAGGGCACACCACCGGTTGAAAGCAATTCAACATCATCAGCTCCCCAGTATTTTTTTTTCGATAGTTTACTATGTACACAGTCCATTTATTCTCGGATCCGTGTCCTAAAATATGGTGGCCATATTGAATTGGGGCCATATCGAGACGCTATCAGTGAAGCCTGTGCGCCTCAGTCGGACTTTCATGATTTCACAATAATCATCAGATTATAAACCATGATAAATTATTCATATAAAAATATAAAAATTAATATATATTTATATAACACATTTATCATCTTTATTTTTAGCTGTTTTATTTAACAATATTTCAGGGTTCCGCATTACCAGAGGTTTATGTTTCAACCATATATCTGAGCAGTCAACAGCATTTATATATCATTTAACAGTGTTAAAATTTAGACAGCCTTTAACATAATTCAGCAATTTTAATATTTAAACAGCCTTCATTATCATTTCACATTAATTATTAATTTTTAGCTGATTTGAGCGTTATTTTGTTTATTTCAACAGCCTTTAACATCATTTAGCAGGTAATCAACATTTGAACAGCTTTTTTTTACAAATTATTTGATTATTCAGCATAATTTATCATGGTTTATAATCTGCTGATTATTGTGAAATCATGATTCATGAAAGCCCGACTGAGGCGCACAGGCTAAAAGCTGCATATATACTGACAGTGTTGTGCATGAACGAGTTCAAAAGAACGCGTTCATTGAACACGCTCAGTTTTTCGTTTTTTCGTTCATTTTTAAATACTTGAACGTGAATTAGTTCACATTATGTGTCATGAACGGCAGACGTCACTGTAAATGAACGTTACACCCTCCTGCATTCTCGCTCTTGCCGCTTAAATCGTGTATCACCAGACAGAAATGGTTTTTGACATGGTGTGCGCAATGCATTGTGGGCAACGTAGTGTCCGGCTGAGAGTAGTTAACATACTGGCTAGTTAATAACATACTGGCTTCCGCACTACGTTACCCGTGATTCATTGCAGCAGAGCGGGGCAGCAACGCCGCGTAGCAGGCAACATCAGAGCGGAGGGCTGAGAGAGAGAGAGAGAGAGAGAGAGAGAGAGAGCAATGACGAGAGTGAGAGGAAGAGTTGCTGTAAAAAAATATTTGAATGTCTCACGAAAAAAGTTACAAAAAAAAACAAATCTGAACACAGTGTATGTGTTACCTAATGAAAACTGTCACACGTGAAATGCTACAGGCACCGTTCAGAAACTGATCAGTTCAGTTGTATTCAGTTCAGTAGATGTATGTGGCTTTTAGCCTATATATATAATTAATATTTATAGAATATTAATTTATTGTAAATATAATGTGCTACTCTCTAAGCCCGGTGTGTGGAAAAATAAACGCACGATTCCCAGGATTTTATTCAAGCTTGCTGGATTTACTAATTAGTGAAAACCAGGTAAAATTAGTGGAATCAACACAATCCAGGAAGCCTGAGCAAAATCCTGGTGAGGACTTTTACTTTCTGAACCTAGAATGTCCACCTCTCTGCCTGATGAAATAAGATGTGACATTTTATCAGAGGTGTATATTCCAGGTTCAGAAAGTAAGTCCTCACCAGGATTTTGCTCAGGCTTCTTGGATTGTGTTGATTCCACTAATTTTACCTGGTTTTCACTAATTGGAAAATCTAGCAAGCTTGAGCAAAATCCTGGTGAGGACCTTTACTTTCTGAACCTGTAATTGACACCTCTGCATTTTATGGTCGCTGTGCTCATTAGAGGTGAGTGTTGTACTGTTGAATCTTAACTTGTCTCATCACTTTATATGATGGCATATAGTTGAACACATGCTTAAATATCTTTAAATATCTGCTATTTTTTTGGTTAGTATTTGCTCCAGTGGCTATCTTAGCTACCAAGCTAGTATATGTCTTATTTAATTGTAGTTAGTTCTCTCCTTTTCTACTTTACAACTCACAAGCATGAATTAGGCAAATAAATATTTAATAATCAACAAGCAACAATATAACAAACAACAGCAACAAAACAACATTCAGTCCTCTGAAAACAAAGGGCAATCAATTGAGATAATGACCCCCTCGTTATGCATTATCTGCATTTTTATGGGGAGATTCAATATCAGCCTGTCAGTATCCCCACTCCAAACATGGGGAGGGATGGAGAATTCCTCCATGCTGGCAGTGAGGATCTTGATTTCTGTGGGATTAGGGCAAATTCCTACAACTTCCACCTCTTCAGCCCTTGGCACGATCTCAGATTTCTGTGAATAACATGGCATATGATATATTAAGATATTACATTTCTGCCTGACATGTGGTCAAAGAGAAATTCTGAAGTGTTGGAAGATGGCTAACCCACATATTGTGACAGATGGGGTGTTTCCAAAGACCTTTCAATTTACCTTTATAGTGGTATATGTCGTGGAACTAAAGGAAACTGCCTGATGGTTCCTTTTAACGTTGAGGTGGCTGATGTCAATGGTAGCTGACAGTGGGATGTCTTCCAGTGCCACATCTCTCCAGAGGGACACCCTGAATTTGTCCCTCCCAGCACTGAGCTCTATTTCCCGGAGTGGAACACCCCCATCCTTTGTGGTTTGCAGTTTTGTTGTACTCAACTAAAATGAAACAAAAACAAAACAGAGAGTCACAGGTGATATAAGGCGTAACTGGTTAAGATTAAGATTCAGTGAATCACTTATGACACTGTGGGTCATAGCATAGATTTAACTAGAACAATTAATTAATACTCACACTGGCTACTGCCCCTGAAAGTGTGCAGTAGTCTGCCTTACTGCCTTCTTGGTAGGGTGGGGAGGGAGGGCAGACGGCGTGGTGGCATAGTCTCTCCAAGTCAGGGGATACTGTGACCTCTGTTGTGCTGAAAACTACCGTCGACGGGTTGAAAAACATTTTGCAGCTGCCGTATTTTTCTGATACATTGTATCCTTTGATGTAATATGACCGATTGTCATCAATACGATGACAATCATCATTTTTCAGATGTGCAACTACAAAATGTTTCCCATCACAGAGGGCACAGGTAGCAACATTTTTGGAGGTCTTAATTGCCACCACGCCGTCCACCAGTTCGTAAGTCTCTCCCCTCT
The DNA here is from genome assembly GCF_052324685.1 of Brachyhypopomus gauderio. Lineage (NCBI taxonomy): Eukaryota > Metazoa > Chordata > Actinopteri > Gymnotiformes > Hypopomidae > Brachyhypopomus > Brachyhypopomus gauderio. Next base: position 316,506 of record NC_135212.1, read on the forward strand.
GGGCTGTATGTTTCGCCACACATTTTACTTTAACCCTCTATGGGACTTTGTCATGTATAAATAACAAAGGAGAAAAAAACATTTTAAAACGTTTTTTAAACCTTAAACCAATCAAATTTTGTTTTAAGTCTATCACATGACTTCCACTTTAGCCAATAAAATTGAAGAATGTCATCATGTGCCCAAACTTTTTGGTATCTAGGGGAAACAAGTGACACAGTTCCATGCTTTCGGCCACATGTTAGATAGGTGCCATGGTAAGATCATTTTGCAGTAGAAAATGTATTTAGATTCCTTCTAAAAAAATCATGCTTGTAGGTTAATATGATTACTAACATCTTTATTCATTTTAACAGTAGTTTATTAAAATTAAAGGCTTTTTTTGACTAAAAGAACATATGTCATGCAGAAATGACAAAGTACCATTAGGGGATACAATTTTACAATAAAGTGTTAGCATTGCAGCAACTACATTTTCAGATATAATGAACAGTTTTGTCTTTAGGATACCAGTATATTTTATGGAAAGAAGAGAAAACAAGCTCTACCTATTCCTGAGGGTAGTGAAGACAGTGAGGGTAGCAGCTCAGATGATGAGGTCATTGTACATATGCCAATGAGACAGGACGAGCTGTATAGTGATGCGTCCGAACAGAGTGAGACTGAAGATGAGGGTCAGGATGAAGGTCCGTCAGGTGCAGCAAGTCGTAGGCTGCTATGGAGGACACATGCTCGTGTTCACTATCCTGCCCCAATCTGGGGAGGTCAACTTCCATCTGTGTCAGAGGTCTTCTCTCCAACTGAATATTTCAGGCAGATGTTCACCCCCGAGTGTCTTCGGCACATTGTTGAGCAATCTAACCTTTACTCTGTGCAAAAAGACATCAACTCACCTCTGAATTGTTCTGAGAAGGAGTTAGAGCAGTTTATTGGGATTGCTTTTCACATGTCTGTCTATGGGATACCAGCAACACGAATGTGCTGGCAGGCTGGCACACGCATTGACAAGATAGCAGATGTAATGCCTATGCGAAGATGGGAGCAAATCAAAGCTAACCTACATTTCAATGATAACAGTCAGGACCTCAGCCCTGCAAACCTGTGCAGAGATCCACTGTTTAAGCTGAGACCATTGCTCAGTTTTGCACTTGACAGCATGAACAATATTCCAATGGATGAACATCTCAGTGTCGATGAACAAATAATTCCTTACAAAGGAAAGAGTTGCCTGAAATTATACAACCCAAGCAAGCCCCATAAGTGGGGCTACAAAGTGTACGTGCTTTGTGACTCCAAGGGCATTGCATATAACTTTGAGTTTCATACAGGCAAGATCCAACCAGTGAATGGGATGCCTGATCTTGGTGCCAGCAGCAACATAGTCCTGAGAGTGGCATCCATTATACCACAAGAACAAAACTTCAAACTATATCATGATAACTGGTTCACAAGCACAGGTCTTGAAATAGAAATGGCAAAGAAGAAAATCTACTGCCTTGGCACTGTGCGAGCCAACAGACTGAAGGGTTGTTTAATGAAAACTGACAAGGATCTGAAGTCAGTGGGTCGTGGAGCTTTTGATGAAAGAGTTGCCACTTATGAAGGTGGGCAGCTCATTGCCACCAAGTGGCATGACAACCGCACAGTCACACTGTTGAGCACATTTGCAGGGGCCCATCCAACTTGTACCGTGAAGAGATGGGACAGGAAGCTGAAAGAGGTCAGAGATGTGCAATGTCCATCTTCTGTTATGCACTACAATAAGAACATGGGAGGGGTGGACCTGATGGATTCATTGATTGCCCTGTACCGTACAAAGATACGATCTCGGAAGTGGTACTTGCGCATTTTCTTTCACCTCATGGACATGCTCTGCGTAAACGCATGGCTTCTCTATCGCAGAGACTATGCATGTGTGCAAAGAGGCAAAGAAGAGCTTGGTCTGAGAGAGTTCAAGATGTCAGTGGCTGAAGTGCTCTGTAAGCAAGGGGCAAGCAGTCATCTGAAACGTGGCCGACCTAGCTCTGTGGGGTCTGACGTGAAGCGGAAGAGAAAGAGGGAGTCAATGCCACAACAAGAGGTTAGGAAAGATGGCACTGCTCACTGGCCATACTATTCAGACAAACAAGGTCGCTGCAAGAAGGAGGGCTGCACAGCTCAGACCAGAGTAATGTGTGAAAAATGTGGAGTACATTTATGCTTCACACCCAAGAATAACTGCCTAAAGGAATTTCATACATGAACTCCAAAGTTCTGTGATGACAAATAAGTTGAAAGAGATTGTTCCATTATTATATGAATTTGAAAGATTGTTATAAAATTGAAAGATGGTTTCATGATTGACATTATAGGAATAGTTCAAGATTACAATACTTTGCACAATGGTAACCTCCATCACATATATGTGTTGATGCAATGAACTTACTTGTAACTTAAATATTTTTTAAAAAGTCATTCCAGACCAAAAAGTCTATAAATGTTGAAAGCATTGTTTAGTTTTATATTTTCAAGTTGTTATGTTGTTATCTTACATGTAATCAAATGAAATATAAATGACAACACAAACTGGAAAAACTTTATCCCTAATGGGTCACAGTCATTTATAAATGACGTCTGACCAAAATAAAGATCAAAGGTCAAAGTTCAGAAAATAAAATTGCTTATTGTTTTTAGGCTCAGAGAAAAATAAAATAACTATTTGTTGAAATTTAAAAACTGTTCTTTCATAATTACTCCCATAGAGGGTTAATCGGAGCCGGTCTGGAGTATGGTCCTGAAACCTTGGAGAACATGCTAAGGGATCAAGACAAATAAAACAAATTCAGCCTGAAGAAATGGATTACTGTATCACAAACCACAAATGTTGCATTACTGTAATCACAATATTGAACAATATAAGTTTGGCTAAAAGGGACTCTTATTTGTGAGTTCGCACTGAACGTCCGAGTGTCAGGGCTATTCAACTGGCGGCCCAACAAATTACGTTCGCTTCAATTTTTCGCTTCAAATCTACTATGACAGTATTGGTATAGGTCTGAAAATTGTCTGGCCCACAGGTCAGAGCTCTCTGACAGGCTCTCCCACAGAAAAATATAGTTGAATAGCCCTGATATAGATAGAAGCGTCCGTCTAACAATGGTTAGCAACTGTAACAAGGGACGCGACGCTGTTTCCTCTCAGCTGTTAGCTATCTAGCTAGCTAGTACACAGGCTATTTACACACTGTCGCCGTTTAACTTTTCTGAGGTAAAGTTCCTGAGGTAAAATACTGGGGTAACTGAAATAAAATGATTATAAAATCACTGTTGAATATGGTGACATTTATCATTTCTCACAACGCTGTTTAACGTTTGAAACGTCAGAAGGTGTTATGGTTATTTACCACAGGTACCGACTATCATTAACAGTTATAAAAAAATATATTTCCTCCACAGTAGACTAGTCGAAATTGTATAATAATAATAATAATAATAATTAAAACATTCGATATATTTATTAGTGTATTAAATTTCATTCAAGAAAATATACAGACCAGTCTTTCACAGACTCATCTTGTAGAAAACTATTCCTAATTATTATTTCTTTCATGATAAGAAAATCTTACTTTATCATGAATAAAAAATATTATTCCTTATTATTATTTTATCATGAATAAAAAATATTACTTTATTGTGAATAAAAACGAAAGGCTACTTACTTGTAAATTTTCCACAGTTAAAATTTTTTCCCCAGCTGTGACGAGAGACTCTGAGGGGATCTGTGTTGATCTGTGTGTCTTCACGAGCACGCAGAATTCGCGCTCAGCGCCTTCCACGAGCGCTGATAATTCGCGCTAAAATCCAAGTCTCACATAACGCATATAGGCATATCGAAATATTAATGTTAAACACTCAGACAATTATCATCTTTATTTTTAGCTGGTTTATTTAACAGTATTTCATGGTTCTGCATTACCAGAGGTTTATGTTTCAACCATATATCTGAGCGGTCAACAGCACTTAAATATCATTTAACAGTGTTAAAATTTAAACAGCCTTTAACATTATTCAGCAATTTTAATATTTAAACAGCCTTCGTTATCATTTCACATTAATTATTCATTTTTAGCTGATTTTAGCGTTATTTAGTTTATTTCAACAGCCTTTAACATCATTTAGCAGGTAATCAACATTTGAACAGCTTTTTACAAATTTTTAGATTATTTCAGTATAATTGATCATGGTTTATAATCTGCTGATTATGGTGAAATCATGTTTCATGAAAGTCCGACTGAGGCGCACAGGCTAAAAGCCGCATATATCTACTGACAGTGTTGTGCATGAACGAGTTCAAAAGAACGCGTTCATTGAACTCGCTCATTTTTTCGTGAACGTTGAACTGAATGCAACACATTTTTAAATACTTGAACGTGAATTAGTTCACATTGTGTGTCATGAATAGCAGACATCACTGTAAATGAACGTTCCTCCCTCCTGTATTCTCGGTGGTACCGCTTAAATCGTGTATCACCTGACAGAAATGGTTTTGACGTTGTGTGCGCAATGCATTGTGGGCAACGTAGTGTCCATCGTGTATCACTTGACAGAAATGGTTTTGACGTTGTGTGCAAAATGCATTGTGGGCAACGTAGTGTGCGGCTGAGAGTAGTTAACATACTGGCTAGTTAATAACATACTGGCCTCCGCACTACGTTACCCGTGATTCATTGCAGCAGAGCGGGGCAGCAACGCCGCGTAGCAGGCAACGACGAGAGCGCGGAGGGCTGGAGGAGGGAGGGAGAGAGAGAGAGAGAGAGAGCGAGCAATGATGAGAGTGAGAGAAAGCGTTGCTATAAAAAATATTTGAATGTCTCACGAAAAAAGAAAAGTTATGAGGATTTAATATTTGACTTTTCACTCGTGGGATAGGCTACAAACAGGGAGATATAATAAATGTGGCATTAGTATGGACAAGGCTTTTGCATTACTACAGGTTTACATTTAACATTTCAACAGCATTTAACATAATTTAGTAGTGTTAACATTTAAACAGCATTCATCATGATTATAGTCATAGTAATCAGCAGGTAATCAATCATGAAACATCCAAACAGCCTTTTATTCATTTTCACTTCACGTCAGCAATATTGCAGGTTTACATTGAACATTTCAAGAGCATTTAACATAATTTCATAGTGTAAACATTTAAACAGCATTCATCATGATTATAGTAATCATAGTAAGAAAAATACAGACTAAATCATTTAACATCATTTCATAGTGTTAACATTTAAACAGCATTCATCATGATTATAGTAATAGTAATCATAGTAAGAAAAATACAGACTAAATCGTTATTTACACCAACACATGAAAATTCCTTTTCCAGTTCGTGACTACTTGTACTAATAAGTGACACAGCTGCTGTATGTTTTCGTAGTCCGGCCCGGATTTTCTGGGACAAGTTGGTTTTTTTTCTGATCTCCGTTGCATACCGTCAGCCCGCATCAGCTGGCCCAGTCCGCGGCCGCGGTCCAACTCGTTCATGTGTTTACAGGCTCAGTCCGCGGCCGCGCGCTAAGCAGGTTTGCCTGACTGGAGCGGGGGAGAGGTAATAGGCAACGTTAATAGGCACTGAGTTAAACCTCCGGCGGCCGGCGGTCCATTAACGTAATTCAACAGTATTAACAATTAAACAGCCTTTAAACATAATTTCATATTAATTAGTCATTTTTAGCATTTCAGCGTTATTTTGTTTACATGTAACATTTCAACAGCCTTTAACATCATTTACATTAAAACAACCTTTAACATTTTTTAGCAGGTTATCAACATTTAAACAACCTTTAACATCATTTTAACATTAATAACAAAACAACCTTTAACATTAGGTCATCAACATTCAAAACAGCCTTTTTAGCTGCTTTGTCAAGCCAACATAAAGTTTGTTCACGAACTTTGCCTTTCTAGTTATTATTATTATGTTGGCTTGCGAAGCAGCCAACATCTTGTTCTCCCTATTTTTTTTATTATTCTTCCGCATCACTTTTTGACACTTTTCACAGGTCGCAGTTTTTGAGCTAGAACCTTGAAAATTGGCAGGATCACAGATCCCATACGGGAATAGTGTGCTTGTGCTTTTGGGACATGTCGGACATACAGTGTCCGCAGGACAATGCTCCAAAGTTGACTTTTTCCCATAGAGAATGAATGGCGGAATGTTCAGAACTGAACATTCCGTAAGGGAGATCCCCACAGGCTCACACAACACACGCACGGAACCTCTTCTCTCCCTCAGTCCCTGCAGCAGTATTAACTGTATAACTGAACAACAACCCAATTTTTACTACCCCACAACCAATTACCCCTCAACAGTAATTGCCCCATAACAGTAATTGCCCCACCACAAATAAATACCCCCTCAAAAAAAAAACACAACATCTAAACAAGCTTTTACCAGGAACTACACAATAATCTTAATACCCATCAACAACAATAACCTCAACAGGTCAATAACCCCTCAATATCAACTACCCCACAGCCAATTACCCCTCAGCAGTAATTGCCCCAAACAGCTAAATCACCTCTTAACATTAACAATCCCATTAAACTAATAGCCTTCAACAATATCAAATACATCTGCATTAACTACCCCAATGGCAATTTTACTACCCCACAACTAATTGCCCCTCAACAGTAATTGCCCCACCACAGGTAAATACCCCCTCAACAAAACATTCCACATCTAAACAAGCTTTTCACAGGAACTACACAGTAATCTTAATAGCCATCAACAACAATAACCCCAACAGGTCAATAACCCCTCAATATCAACTACCCCACAGCCAATTACCCCTCAGCAGTAATTGCCCCAAACAGCTATATTACCTATTAACCGCAACAACACCATTAAACTAAAAGCCTTCAACAATATCAAATACATCTGCATTAACTACCCCAATGGCAATAGCCCCTCAACAGTAATTGCCCCACCACAGGTAATTGCCCCTCAACAACAAATACAACATCTAAACAAGCTTTTAACAGGAACTACACAGTAATCTTAATATCCATCAACAACAATAACCCCAATAGGTCAATAACCCCTCAATGTTAACTACCCCACAGCCAATTACCCCTCAACAGTAATTGCCCCACCACAGGTAAATACCCCTCAACAACAAATACAACATCTAAACAAGCTTTTAACAGGAACTACACAGTAATCTTAATATCCATCAACAACAATAACCCCAACAGGTCAATAACCCCTCAATATCAACTACCCCACAGCCAATTACCCCTCAGCAGTAATTGCCCCAAATAGCTATATTACCTATTAACCGCAACAACACCATTAAACTAATAGCCTTCAACAATATCAAATACATCTGCATTAACTACCCCAATGGCAATAGCCCCTCAACAGTAATTGCCCCACCACAGGTAATTGCCCCTCAACAACAAATACAACATCTAAACAAGCTTTTAACAGGAACTACACAGAAATCTTTAAAGCTATCAACAACAATAACCCCAACAGGTCAATAACCCCTCAATGTCAACTACCCCACAGCCAATTGCCCCTCAACAATAATTGCCCCACCACAGGTAAATACCCCCTCAACAAAACATTCCACATCTAAACGAGCTCTTCACAGGAACCACACAGAAATCTTAATACCCATCAACAACAATATCCCCAACAGGTCAATAACCCCTCAATGTCAACTACCCCACAGCCAATTACCCCTCAGCAGTAATTGCCCCAAACAGCTAAATGCCCTCTTAACATTAACAAACCCATTAAACTAATAGCCTTCAACAATATCAAATACATCTGCATTAACTACCCCAATGGCAATAGCCCCTCAACAGTAATTGCCCCACCACAGGTAATTGCCCCTCAACAACAAATACAACATCTAAACAAGCTTTTAACAGGAACTACACAGAAATCTTTAAAGCTATCAACAACAATAACCCCAACAGGTCAATAACCCCTCAATGTCAACTACCCCACAGCCAATTACCCCTCAACAGTAATTGCCCCACCACAGGTAAATACCCCCTCAACAAAACATTCCACATCTACACAAGCTTTTGACAGGAACTACACAGTAATCTTAATACCCATCAACAACAATAACCCTAACAGGTCAATAACCCCTCAATATCAACTACCCCACAGCCAATTACCCCTCAGCAGTAATTGCCCCAAACAGCTATATTACCTATTAACCGCAACAACACCATTAAACTAATAGCCTTCAACAATATCAAATACATCTGCATTAACTACCCCAATGGCAATAGCCTCTCAACAGTAATTGCCCCACCACAGGTAATTGCCCCTCAACAACAAATACAACATCTAAACAAGCTTTTAACAGGAACTACACAGAAATCTTTAAAGCTATCAACAACAATAACCCCAACAGGTCAATAACCCCTCAATGTCAACTACCCCACAGCCAATTGCCCCTCAACAATAATTGCCCCACCACAGGTAAATACCCCCTCAACAAAACATTCCACATCTAAACGAGCTCTTCACAGGAACCACACAGTAATCTTAATACCCATCAACAACAATAACCCCAACAGGTCAATAACCCCTCAATGTCAACTACCCCACAGCCAATTACCCCTCAGCAGTAATTGCCCCAAACAGCTAAATCCCCTCTTAACATTAACAAACCCATTAAACTAATAGCCTTCAACAATATCAAATACATCTGCATTAACTACCCCAATGGCAATAGCCCCTCAACAGTAATTGCCCCACCACAGGTAAATACCCCCTCAACAAAACATTCCACATCTAAACAAGCTTTTAACAGGAACTACACAGAAATCTTTAAAGCTATCAACAACAATAACCCCAACAGGTCAATAACCCCTCAATATCAACTACCCCACAGCCAATTACCCCTCAGCAGTAATTGCCCCAAACAGCTATATTACCTATTAACCGCAACAACACCATTAAACTAATAGCCTTCAACAATAACAAATACATCTGCATTAACTACCCCAATGGCAATAGCCCCTCAACAGTAATTGCCCCACCACAGGTAATTGCCCCTCAACAAAACATTCCACATCTAAACAAGCTTTTAACAGGAACTACACAGAAATCTTTAAAGCTATCAACAACAATAACCCCAACAGGTCAATAACCCCTCAATGTCAACTACCCCACAGCCAATTGCCCCTCAACAATAATTGCCCCACCACAGGTAAATACCCCCTCAACAAAACATTCCACATCTAAACGAGCTCTTCACAGGAACCACAAGTAATCTTAATACCCATCAACAACAATAACCCCAACAGGTCAATAACCCCTCAATGTCAACTACCCCACAGCCAATTACCCCTCAGCAGTAATTGCCCCAAACAGCTAAATCCCCTCTTAACATTAACAAACCCATTAAACTAATAGCCTTCAACAATATCAAATACATCTGCATTAACTACCCCAATGGCAATAGCCCCTCAACAGTAATTGCCCCACCACAGGTAATTGCCCCTCAACAACAAATACAACATCTAAACAAGCTTTTAACAGGAACTACACAGAAATCTTTAAAGCTATCAACAACAATAACCCCAACAGGTCAATAACCCCTCAATATCAACTACCCCACAGCCAATTACCCCTCAACAGTAATTGCCCCACCACAGGTAAATACCCCCTCAACAAAACATTCCACATCTAAACAAGCTTTTAACAGGAACTACACAGAAATCTTTAAAGCTATCAACAACAATAACCCCAACAGGTCAATAACCCCTCAATGTCAACTACCCCACAGCCAATTGCCCCTCAACAATAATTGCCCCACCACAGGTAAATACCCCCTCAACAAAACATTCCACATCTAAACGAGCTCTTCACAGGAACCACACAGTAATCTTAATACCCATCAACAACAATAACCCCAACAGGTCAATAACCCCTCAATGTCAACTACCCCACAGCCAATTACCCCTCAGCAGTAATTGCCCCAAACAGCTAAATCCCCTCTTAACATTAACAAACCCATTAAACTAATAGCCTTCAACAATATCAAATACATCTGCATTAACTACCCCAATGGCAATAGCCCCTCAACAGTAATTGCCCCACCACAGGTAATTGCCCCTCAACAACAAATACAACATCTAAACAAGCTTTTAACAGGAACTACACAGAAATCTTTAAAGCTATCAACAACAATAACCCCAACAGGTCAATAACCCCTCAATATCAACTACCCCACAGCCAATTACCCCTCAACAGTAATTGCCCCACCACAGGTAAATACCCCCTCAACAAAACATTCCACATCTAAACAAGCTTTTAACAGGAACTACACAGAAATCTTTAAAGCTATCAACAACAATAACCCCAACAGGTCAATAACCCCTCAATATCAACTACCCCACAGCCAATTACCCCTCAGCAGTAATTGCCCCAAACAGCTATATTACCTATTAACCGCAACAACACCATTAAACTAATAGCCTTCAACAATAACAAATACATCTGCATTAACTACCCCAATGGCAATAGCCCCTCAACAGTAATTGCCCCACCACAGGTAATTGCCCCTCAACAAAACATTCCACATCTAAACAAGCTTTTAACAGGAACTACACAGAAATCTTTAAAGCTATCAACAACAATAACCCCAACAGGTCAATAACCCCTCAATGTCAACTACCCCACAGCCAATTGCCCCTCAACAATAATTGCCCCACCACAGGTAAATACCCCCTCAACAAAACATTCCACATCTAAACGAGCTCTTCACAGGAACCACACAGTAATCTTAATACCCATCAACAACAATAACCCCAACAGGTCAATAACCCCTCAATGTCAACTACCCCACAGCCAATTACCCCTCAGCAGTAATTGCCCCAAACAGCTAAATCCCCTCTTAACATTAACAAACCCATTAAACTAATAGCCTTCAACAATATCAAATACATCTGCATTAACTACCCCAATGGCAATAGCCCCTCAACAGTAATTGCCCCACCACAGGTAATTGCCCCTCAACAACAAATACAACATCTAAACAAGCTTTTAACAGGAACTACACAGAAATCTTTAAAGCTATCAACAACAATAACCCCAACAGGTCAATAACCCCTCAATATCAACTACCCCACAGCCAATTACCCCTCAACAGTAATTGCCCCACCACAGGTAAATACCCCCTCAACAAAACATTCCACATCTAAACAAGCTTTTTACAGGAACTACACAGTAATCTTAATACCCATCAACAACAATAACCCCAACAGGTCAATAACCCCTCAATATCAACTACCCCACAGCCAATTACCCCTCAGCAGTAATTGCCCCAAACAGCTATATTACCTATTAACCGCAACAACACCATTAAACTAATAGCCTTCAACAATAACAAATACATCTGCATTCACTACCCCAATGGCAATAGCCCCTCAACAGTAATTGCCCCACCACAGGTAAATACCCCCTCAACAAAACATTCCACATCTAAACAAGCTTTTAACAGGAACTACACAGTAATCTTAATACCCATCAACAACAATAACCCCAACAGGTCAATAACCCCTCTATATCAACTACCCCAAAGCCAATTACCCCTCAGCAGTAATTGCCCCAAACAGCTATATTACCTGTTATCCGCAACAACACCATTAAACAAATAGCCTTCAACAATATCAAATACATCCGCATTAACTACCCCAATGGCAATAGCCCCTCAACAGTAATTGCCCCACCACAGGTAATTTCCCCTCAACAACAAATACAACATCTAAACAAGCTTTTAACAGAAACTACACAGTAATCTTAATAGCCATCAACAACAATAACCCCAACAGGTCAATAACCTCTCAATATCAACTACCCCAAAGCCAATTACCCCTCAGCAGTAATTGCCCCAAACAGCTATATTACCTGTTATCCGCAACAACACCATTAAACGAATAGCCTTCAACAATATCAAATACATCCGCATTAACTACCCCAATGGCAATAGCCCCTCAACAGTAATTGCCCCACCACAGGTAATTTCCCCTCAACAACAAATACAACATCTAAACAAGCTTTTAACAGAAACTACACAGTAATCTTAATAGCCATCAACAACAATAACCCCAACAGGTCAATAACACCTCAATGTCAACTACCCCACAGCCAATTACCCCTCAGCAGTAATTACCCCAAACACCTAAACTACTCCTTGACCGCAACATAATCTAACAATGATAACATTAAAACAACCTTTAACATTAGGCCATCAACATTCAAAACAGCGTTTCGACTGCTTTGCAAGCCAACATAAAGTTTGTTCACAAACTTTGCCTATCTAGTTATTATTATTATTCTATTCCACTTTTCGGTAACTTTCACAGGTCGCAGTTTTTGAGCTAGAACCTTGAAAATTGGCAGGTTCACAGATCCCATATGGAAGAAGTGTGCTTGTGCTTTTGGGACATGTCAGACATACGGTGTCCTCAGGACAAGTCCTCAAAGTTGACTTTTTCCCATAGAGAATGAATGGCGGAATGTTCAGAAATGTCCCCAGTTAGTGTGCTGTCATGAAAAATCTCCTGGATAAACAGCTGTAAATTCCTTCCACTTTCATCTAGAAGCTCCATTTAAATTTTAAATGAGAGAGATATTTGTCCTTTCTGGCACGCCAAAATATCTAATCATTTTATCAATTACTTTTAGAGTTATGAGCATTTGTTTGGCACTAGACACAGAAAACTGCCCCATTAACTCCCATGTTAATTTCTCAAAATCAGAACTGTCTTTTTCACAATTTGCCTCTGTGTTTAACTTGTCATAAATCAGACAATATTAGGTCAAACATCACATAAATTACATCAAAATGATCAGCCAAAGGTCCTCTCTCATACAATATCTTCGGTTAAGCGATACGTTAAATAGAGCCCGAAGTACGACCGTTTGTTCGGAGGGTGCAAATCACATTAAACAAGGCGTCTACAGTGGCAGAGACCGTGTTTCAGTTAAGGGATTTTTCACAATTTGCCTGTTTTTAACTTGTCATAAATCAGACAATATTGGGTCAAACAACACACAAATTACACCAAAATGATCAGCCAGGGGTCCTCTCTCATACAATGTCTTCGGTTAAGCGATACGTTAAATAGAGCCCGAAGTACGACCGTTTGTTTGGAGGGTGCAAATCACATTAAACGAGGCTCCTCCACTCAGAGTGGTGTCAGTTATGTTGAATGTGTCTCCCCCTCCCCCCACACACGCACACACACACACATATGCATCTCTCTCATACCCACTACACACAGTCAAACACATATACACCACACACACACACACAGATGGAGCAGAGGAACAGATGGGGGAAATGAAATGGGGAAAATCTTTAAAGCTATCAACAACAATAACCCCAACAGGTCAATAACCCCTCAATGTCAACTACCCCACAGCCAATTACCCCTCAATAGTAATTGCCCCACCACAGGTAAATACCCCCTTAACAAAACATTCCACATCTAAACAAGCTTTTAACAGGAACTACACAGTAATCTTAATACCCATCAACAACAATAACCCCAACAGGTCAATAACCCCTCAATATCAACTACCCCACAGCCAATTACCCCTCAGCAGTAATTGCCCCAAACAGCTATATTACCTATTAACCGCAACAACACCATTAAACTATTAGTCTTCAACAATAACAAATACATCTGCATTAACTACCCCAATGGCAATAGCCCCTCAACAGTAATTGCCCCATCACAGGTAATTGCCCCTCAACAACAAATACAACATCTAAACAAGCTTTTAACAGGAACTACACAGAAATCTTTAAAGCTATCAACAACAATAACCCCAACAGGTCAATAACCCCTCAATGTCAACTACCCCACAGCCAATTTCCCCTCAATAGTAATTGCCCTAACAGCTAAACTACCCCTCAACTGCAACTACCCCTTTAGCCAAATACATCAGCATCAACCACACCAGTCAATTTAGTAGCTAATGCCTAGTGCTACACTGATTATCATATTGATGCCATTTGTCTATCCTCCCCTTCTATCATTTCATTCATCCCTCCATCCTCCCATAGGAATGCATTGATTTCATCAATCTCTTAATTTTCAAGATATAGTAATCAAACTTGGTAAAATGACTCAGGAGCTGATGCCTAGCACTGCACTGAGTATCATATTGATGCCATTTGTCTATCCTCCCCTTCAATCATTTCATTCATCCCTCCATCTTCCCATAGGAATGCATTGATTTCATCAATCCCTTAATTTGCAAGATATATTGATCAAACTTGGTAAAATGACTTAGGAGCTGATCCCTAACACTACACTGAATAACATATTGATGCCATTTGTCTATCCTCCCGTTCTATCATTTCATTCCTCCCTCCATCCTCCCATATGGACCCATTGATTTCATAACTCCGTTAATTTTCAAGACTTAATGATCAGACTTGGTGAACTGACTCAATAGCTGATCCCTAGCACTGCACTGAATATCATATTGATGCCATTTGTCTATCCTCCCCTTCTATCATTTCATTCATCCTTCCATCCTCCCATAAGAATGCATTGACTTAATCAATCCCTTAATTTTCAAGATATAGTTATCAAACTTGGTAAAATGACTCAGAAGCTGATCCCTAACACTACACTGAATATCATATTGATGTCATTTATCTATGCTCCCCTTCTATCATTTCATTTATCCCTCCATCTTCCTATAGTAATGCATTGATTTCATAACTCCCTTAATTTTCAAGATATAGTGATCAAACTTTGTAAAATGACTCAGGAGCTGATGCCTTGCACTGCACTGAATATCATATTGATGCCATTTGTCTATCCTCCCGTTCTATCATTTCATTCATCCCCCCATCTCATAGAAATGCATTGATTTAATCAATCCCTTAATTTTCAAGATATAGTGATCAAACTTTGTAAATTGACTCAGGAGCTGATCCCTAACACTATACTGAATATCATATTGATGCCATTTGTCTATCCTCCCATTCTATCATTTCATTCATCCCTCCATCCTCCCATATGGACCCATTGATTTCATAACTCCCTTAATTTTCAAGATATCGTGATCGAACCTGGTGAAATGAATCAGGAGCTGATGCCTTGCACTGCCCTGAATATCATATTGATGGCATTTGTCGATCCTCCCCTTCTATCATTTCATTTATCCCTCCATCTCATAGAAATGCAATGATTTAATCAATTCCTTAATTTTCAAGATATAGTGATCAAACTTGATAAAATGACTCAGGAGCTGATGCCTAGAACTGCACTGAATATCATATTGATGTCATTTGTCCTCCCCTTCTATCATTTCATTCATCCCTCCATCCTCCTATAGGAATGCACTGATTTCATCAATCTCTTAATTTTCAAGACTTGGTGATCAGACTTGGTGAAATTACCCAAAAGCTGATCCCTAGCACTACACTGAATATCATTTAACAGTGATAACATTGAAACAACCTTTAACATCATTTAGCAGGTTGTCAACATTTAAACAGCCTTCAACATCATTTAGCAGGATATCAACATTAAAACAACCTTTAACATTAGGAGGTCAACAACATTCAAAACAACGTTTCAGCTGCTTTGCAAGCCAACATAAAGTTTGTTCACAAACTTTGCCTATCTAGTCTTCTTATTCTTCTTCTTATTATTATTCTATTCGAGTTTTCGGTAACTTTCACAGGTCGCAGTTTTTGAGCTAGAACCTTGAAAATTGGCAGGTTCACAGATCTCATATGGAAGAAGTGTGCTTGTGCTTTTGGGACATGTCGGACATACGGTGTCCTCAGGACAAGTCCTCAAAGTTGACTTTTTCCCATAGAGAATGAATGGCGGAATGTTCAGAAATGTCCCCAGTTAGTGTGCTGTCATGAAAAATCTCCTGGATAAACAGCTGTAAATTCCTTCCACTTTCATCTAGAAGCTCCATTTAAATTTTAAATGAGAGAGAAATTTGTCCTTTCTGGCACGCCAAAATATCTAATCATTTTATTAATTACTTTTAGAGTTATGAGCATTTGTTTGGCACTAGACACAGAAAACTGCCCCATTAACTCCCATGTTAATTTCTCAAAATCAGAACTGTCTTTTTCACAATTTGCCTCTGCGTTTAACTTGTGATAAATCAGACAATATTGGGTCAAACAACACATAAATTACACCAAAATGATCAGCCAGGGGTCCTCTCTCATACAATATCTTCGGTTAAGCGATACGTTAACCAGAGCCCGAAGTACGACCGTTTGTTCGGAGGGTGCAAATCACATTAAACAAGGCGTCTACAGTGGCAGAGACCGTGTTTCAGTTAAGGGATTTTTCACAATTTGCCTGTTTTTAACTTGTCATAAATCAGACAATATTGGGTCAAACAACACACAAATTACACCAAAATAATCAGCCAGGGGTCCTCTCTCATACAATATCTTCGGTTAAGCGATACGTTAACCAGAGCCCGAAGTACGACCGTTTGTTTGGAGGGTGCAAATCACATTAAACAAGGCTCCTCCACTCAGAGTTGTCAGTTATTATGTTGGCTTGCGAAGCAGCCAACATACTGTTCTCCCTATTCTTCTTATTCTTCTTCTTCTTATTATTATTATTCTATTCGAGTTTTCGGTAACTTTCACAGGTCGCAGTTTTTGAGCTAGAACCTTGAAAATTGGCAGGTTCACAGATCTCATATGGAAGAAGTGTGCTTGTGCTTTTGGGACATGTCGGACATACGGTGTCCTCAGGACAAGTCCTCAAAGTTGACTTTTTCCCATAGAGAATGAATGGCGGAATGTTCAGAAATGTCCCCAGTTAGTGTGCTGTCATGAAAAATCTCCTGGATAAACAGCTGTAAATTCCTTCCACTTTCATCTAGAAGCTCCATTTAAATTTTAAATGAGAGAGATATTTGTCCTTTCTGGCACGCCAAAATATCTAATCATTTTATCAATTACTTTTAGAGTTATGAGCATTTGTTTGGCACTAGACACAGAAAACTGCCCCATTAACTCCCATGTTAATTTCTCAAAATCAGAACTGTCTTTTTCACAATTTGCCTCTGTGTTTAACTTGTCATAAATCAGACAATATTAGGTCAAACATCACATAAATTACATCAAAATGATCAGCCAAAGGTCCTCTCTCATACAATATCTTCGGTTAAGCGATACGTTAAATAGAGCCCGAAGTACGACCGTTTGTTCGGAGGGTGCAAATCACATTAAACAAGGCGTCTACAGTGGCAGAGACCGTGTTTCAGTTAAGGGATTTTTCACAATTTGCCTGTTTTTAACTTGTCATAAATCAGACAATATTGGGTCAAA
Organism: Brachyhypopomus gauderio; assembly: GCF_052324685.1. NCBI lineage: Eukaryota > Metazoa > Chordata > Actinopteri > Gymnotiformes > Hypopomidae > Brachyhypopomus > Brachyhypopomus gauderio. The sequence goes on from NC_135212.1 coordinate 333,862, forward strand.
CAACACACAAATTACACCAAAATGATCAGCCAGGGGTCCTCTCTCATACAATGTCTTCGGTTAAGCGATACGTTAAATAGAGCCCGAAGTACGACCGTTTGTTTGGAGGGTGCAAATCACATTAAACGAGGCTCCTCCACTCAGAGTGGTGTCAGTTATGTTGAATGTGTCTCCCCCTCCCCCCACACACGCACACACACACACATATGCATCTCTCTCATACCCACTACACACAGTCAAACACATATACACCACACACACACACACAGATGGAGCAGAGGAACAGATGGGGGAAATGAAATGGGGAAAATCTTTAAAGCTATCAACAACAATAACCCCAACAGGTCAATAACCCCTCAATGTCAACTACCCCACAGCCAATTACCCCTCAATAGTAATTGCCCCACCACAGGTAAATACCCCCTTAACAAAACATTCCACATCTAAACAAGCTTTTAACAGGAACTACACAGTAATCTTAATACCCATCAACAACAATAACCCCAACAGGTCAATAACCCCTCAATATCAACTACCCCACAGCCAATTACCCCTCAGCAGTAATTGCCCCAAACAGCTATATTACCTATTAACCGCAACAACACCATTAAACTATTAGTCTTCAACAATAACAAATACATCTGCATTAACTACCCCAATGGCAATAGCCCCTCAACAGTAATTGCCCCATCACAGGTAATTGCCCCTCAACAACAAATACAACATCTAAACAAGCTTTTAACAGGAACTACACAGAAATCTTTAAAGCTATCAACAACAATAACCCCAACAGGTCAATAACCCCTCAATGTCAACTACCCCACAGCCAATTTCCCCTCAATAGTAATTGCCCTAACAGCTAAACTACCCCTCAACTGCAACTACCCCTTTAGCCAAATACATCAGCATCAACCACACCAGTCAATTTAGTAGCTAATGCCTAGTGCTACACTGATTATCATATTGATGCCATTTGTCTATCCTCCCCTTCTATCATTTCATTCATCCCTCCATCCTCCCATAGGAATGCATTGATTTCATCAATCTCTTAATTTTCAAGATATAGTAATCAAACTTGGTAAAATGACTCAGGAGCTGATGCCTAGCACTGCACTGAGTATCATATTGATGCCATTTGTCTATCCTCCCCTTCAATCATTTCATTCATCCCTCCATCTTCCCATAGGAATGCATTGATTTCATCAATCCCTTAATTTGCAAGATATATTGATCAAACTTGGTAAAATGACTTAGGAGCTGATCCCTAACACTACACTGAATAACATATTGATGCCATTTGTCTATCCTCCCGTTCTATCATTTCATTCCTCCCTCCATCCTCCCATATGGACCCATTGATTTCATAACTCCGTTAATTTTCAAGACTTAATGATCAGACTTGGTGAACTGACTCAATAGCTGATCCCTAGCACTGCACTGAATATCATATTGATGCCATTTGTCTATCCTCCCCTTCTATCATTTCATTCATCCTTCCATCCTCCCATAAGAATGCATTGACTTAATCAATCCCTTAATTTTCAAGATATAGTTATCAAACTTGGTAAAATGACTCAGAAGCTGATCCCTAACACTACACTGAATATCATATTGATGTCATTTATCTATGCTCCCCTTCTATCATTTCATTTATCCCTCCATCTTCCTATAGTAATGCATTGATTTCATAACTCCCTTAATTTTCAAGATATAGTGATCAAACTTTGTAAAATGACTCAGGAGCTAATGCCTTGCACTGCACTGAATATCATATTGATGCCATTTGTCTATCCTCCCGTTCTATCATTTCATTCATCCCCCCATCTCATAGAAATGCATTGATTTAATCAATCCCTTAATTTTCAAGATATAGTGATCAAACTTTGTAAATTGACTCAGGAGCTGATCCCTAACACTATACTGAATATCATATTGATGCCATTTGTCTATCCTCCCATTCTATCATTTCATTCATCCCTCCATCCTCCCATATGGACCCATTGATTTCATAACTCCCTTAATTTTCAAGATATCGTGATCGAACCTGGTGAAATGAATCAGGAGCTGATGCCTTGCACTGCCCTGAATATCATATTGATGGCATTTGTCGATCCTCCCCTTCTATCATTTCATTTATCCCTCCATCTCATAGAAATGCAATGATTTAATCAATTCCTTAATTTTCAAGATATAGTGATCAAACTTGATAAAATGACTCAGGAGCTGATGCCTAGAACTGCACTGAATATCATATTGATGTCATTTGTCCTCCCCTTCTATCATTTCATTCATCCCTCCATCCTCCTATAGGAATGCACTGATTTCATCAATCTCTTAATTTTCAAGACTTGGTGATCAGACTTGGTGAAATTACCCAAAAGCTGATCCCTAGCACTACACTGAATATCATTTAACAGTGATAACATTGAAACAACCTTTAACATCATTTAGCAGGTTGTCAACATTTAAACAGCCTTCAACATCATTTAGCAGGATATCAACATTAAAACAACCTTTAACATTAGGAGGTCAACAACATTCAAAACAACGTTTCAGCTGCTTTGCAAGCCAACATAAAGTTTGTTCACAAACTTTGCCTATCTAGTCTTCTTATTCTTCTTCTTATTATTATTCTATTCGAGTTTTCGGTAACTTTCACAGGTCGCAGTTTTTGAGCTAGAACCTTGAAAATTGGCAGGTTCACAGATCTCATATGGAAGAAGTGTGCTTGTGCTTTTGGGACATGTCGGACATACGGTGTCCTCAGGACAAGTCCTCAAAGTTGACTTTTTCCCATAGAGAATGAATGGCGGAATGTTCAGAAATGTCCCCAGTTAGTGTGCTGTCATGAAAAATCTCCTGGATAAACAGCTGTAAATTCCTTCCACTTTCATCTAGAAGCTCCATTTAAATTTTAAATGAGAGAGAAATTTGTCCTTTCTGGCACGCCAAAATATCTAATCATTTTATTAATTACTTTTAGAGTTATGAGCATTTGTTTGGCACTAGACACAGAAAACTGCCCCATTAACTCCCATGTTAATTTCTCAAAATCAGAACTGTCTTTTTCACAATTTGCCTCTGTGTTTAACTTGTGATAAATCAGACAATATTGGGTCAAACAACACATAAATTACACCAAAATGATCAGCCAGGGGTCCTCTCTCATACAATATCTTCGGTTAAGCGATACGTTAACCAGAGCCCGAAGTACGACCGTTTGTTCGGAGGGTGCAAATCACATTAAACAAGGCGTCTACAGTGGCAGAGACCGTGTTTCAGTTAAGGGATTTTTCACAATTTGCCTGTTTTTAACTTGTCATAAATCAGACAATATTGGGTCAAACAACACACAAATTACACCAAAATAATCAGCCAGGGGTCCTCTCTCATACAATATCTTCGGTTAAGCGATACGTTAACCAGAGCCCGAAGTACGACCGTTTGTTTGGAGGGTGCAAATCACATTAAACAAGGCTCCTCCACTCAGAGTTGTCAGTTATTATGTTGGCTTGCGAAGCAGCCAACATACTGTTCTCCCTATTCTTCTTATTCTTCTTCTTCTTATTATTATTATTCTATTCGAGTTTTCGGTAACTTTCACAGGTCGCAGTTTTTGAGCTAGAACCTTGAAAATTGGCAGGTTCACAGATCTCATATGGAAGAAGTGTGCTTGTGCCTTTGGGACATGTCGGACATACGGTGTCCTCAGGACAAGTCCTCAAAGTTGACTTTTTCCCATAGAGAATGAATGGCGGAATGTTCAGAAATATCCCCAGTTAGTGTGCTCTCATGAAAAATCTCCTGGATAAACAGCTGTAAATTCCTTCCACTTTCATCTAGAAGCTCCATTTAAATTTTAAATGAGAGAGAAATTTGTCCTTTCTGGCAGGCCAAAATATCTAATCATTTTATTAATTACTTTTAGAGTTATGAGCATTTGTTTGGCACTAGACACAGAAAACTGCCCCATTAACTCCCATGTTAATTTCTCAAAATCAGAACTGTCTTTTTCACAATTTGCCTCTGTGTTTAACTTGTCATAAATCAGACAATATTGGGTCAAACAACACATAAATTACACCAAAATGATCAGCCAGGGGTCCTCTCTCATACAATATCTTCGGTTAAGCGATACGTTAAATAGAGCCCGAACTACGACCGTTTGTTCGGAGGGTGCAAATCACATTAAACAAGGCGTCTACAGTGGCAGAGACCGTGTTTCAGTTAAGGGATTTTTCACAATTAGCCTGTTTTTAACTTGTCATAAATCAGAAAATATTGGGTCAAACAACACACAAATTACACGAAAATGATCAGCCAGGGGTCCTCTCTCATACAATATCTTCGGTTAAGCGATACGTTAAATAGAGCCCGAACTACGACCGTTTGTTCGGAGGGTGCAAATCACATTAAACAAGGCGTCTACAGTGGCAGAGACCGTGTTTCAGTTAAGGGATTTTTCACAATTTGCCTGTATTTAACTTGTCATAAATCAGAAAATATTGGGTCAAACAACACACAAATTACACCAAAATGATCAGCCAGGGGTCCTCTCTCATACAATATCTTCGGTTAAGCGATACGTTAAATAGAGCCCGAACTACGACCGTTTGTTCGGAGGGTGCAAATCACATTAAACGAGGCTCCTCCACTCAGAGTGGTGTCAGTTATGTTGAATGTGTCTCCCCCTCCCCCTCACACACGTACGCACACACACATGCATTTCTCTCATACCCACTACACACAGACACACACAGATGGAGCAGAGGAACAGATGGGGAAGATGGAGCAGAGGGGCAGATGGGGCAGGTAGAGCAGCAGGGCAGGTAGAGCAGCGGGGCAGATGGAGCAGACGGGCAGATGGGGCAGATAAAGCAGATGGGGCAGAAGGGCAGATGGATCAGAGGGGCAGATAGAGCAGATGGAGCACACACGCACGGAACCTCTTCTCTCCCTCAGTCCCTGTAGCAGTATTAACTGTATAACTGAACAACCACTCAATTTTAACTAACCCACAACCAATTACCCCTCAACAGTAATTGCCCCACCACAGGTAAATACCCCCTCAACAAAACATTCCACATCTAAACAAGCTTTTAACAGGAACTACACAGTAATCTTTATACCCATCAACAACAATAACCCCAACAGGTCAATAACCCCTCAATATCAACTACCCCACAGCCAATTACCCCTCAGCAGTAATTGCCCCAAACAGCTATATTACCTATTCACCGCAACAACACCATTAAACGAATAGCCTTCAACAATATCAAATACATCTGCATTAACTACCCCAATGGCAATAGCCCCTCAACAGTAATTGCCCCACCACAGGTAATTGCCCCTCAACAACAAATACAACATCTAAACAAGCTTTTAACAGGAACTACACAGAAATCTTTAAAGCTATCAACAACAATAACTCCAACAGGTCAATAACCCCTCAATGTCAACTACCCCACACCCAATTACCCCTCAACAGTTATTGCCCCACCACAGGTAAATACCCCCTCAACAAAACATTCCACATCTAAACAAGCTTTTAACAGGAGCTACACAGTAATCTTAATAGCCATCAACAACAATAACCCCAACAGGTCAATAACCCCTCAATGTCAACTACCCCACAGCCAATTACCCCTCAGCAGTAATTACCCCAAACACCTAAACTACTCCTTAACCGCAACATAATCTAACAATGATGACATTAAAACAACCTTTAACATTAGGCCATCAACATTCAAAACAGCGTTTCGACTGCTTTGCAAGCCAACATAAAGTTTGTTCACAAACTTTGCCTATCTAGTGTTGAATGTGTCTTCCCCTCCCCCCACACACGCACGGGCACATGCATCTCTCTCATACCCACTCCACACAGACACACACAGATGGAGCAGAGGAACAGATGGGGAAGATGGAGCAGAGGGGCAGATGGGGCAGGTAGAGCAGCAGGGCAGGTAGAGCAGCGGGGCAGATGGAGCAGACGGGCAGATGGGGCAGATAAAGCAGATGGATCAGAGGGGCAGATGGGGCAGATAGAGCAGATGGAGCACACACGCACAGAACCTCTTCTCTCCCTCAGTCCCTGCAGCAGTATTACCTGTATAACTGAACAACCACTCAATTTTAACTACCCCACAGCCAATTACCCCTCAACAGTAATTGCCCCACCACAGGTAAATACCCCCTCAACAAAACATTCCACATCTAAACAAGCTTTTAACAGGAGCTACACAGTAATCTTAATACCCATCAACAACAATAACCCCAACAGGTCAATAACCCCTCTATATCAACTACCCCAAAGCCAATTACCCCTCAGCAGTAATTGCCCCAAACAGCTATATTACCTGTTATCCGCAACAACACCATTAAACGAATAGCCTTCAACAATATCAAATACATCTGCATTAACTACCCCAATGGCAATAGCCCCTCAACAGTAATTGCCCCACCACAGGTAATTGCCCCTCAACAACAAATACAACATCTAAACAAGCTTTTATCAGGAACTACACAATAATCTTAATACCCATCAACAACAATAACCCCAACAGGTCAATAACCCCTCAATATCAACTACCCCACAGCCAATTACCCCTCAGCAGTAATTGCCCCAAACAGCTAAATCACCTCTTAACATTAACAACCCCATTAAACTAATAGCCTTCAACAATATCAAATACATCTGCATTAACTACCCCAATGGCAATTTTACTACCCCACAACCAATTGCCCCTCAACAGTAATTGCCCCACCACAGGTAAATACCCCCTCAACAAAAAAATCCACATCTAAACAAGCTTTTACCAGAAACTACACAGTAATCTTAATATCCATCAACAACAATAACCCCAACAGGTCAATAACCCCTCAATGTCAACTACCCCACAGCCAATTACCCCTCAGCAGTAATTGCCCCAAACAGCTAAATTACCTCTCAACATCAGCAACCCTATTAAACTAATAGCCTTCAACAACAACAAATACATCTGCATTACCTACCCCAATGGCAATAGCCCCTCAACAGTAATTGCCCCACCACAGGTAAATACCCCCTCAACAAAACATTCCACATCTAAACAAGCTTTTAACAGGAACTACACAGAAATCGTTAAAGCTATCAACAACAATAACCCCAACCGGTCAATAACCCCTCAATGTCAACTACCCCACAGCCAATTACCCCTCAGCAGTAATTGCCCCAAACAGCTATATTACCTATTAACCGCAACAACACCATTAAACTAATAGCCTTCAACAATAACAAATACATCTGCATTAACTACCCCAATGGCAATAGCCCCTCAACAGTAATTGCCCCACCACAGGTAAATACCCCCTCAACAAAACATTCCACATCTAAACAAGCTTTTAACAGGAAGTACACAGTAATCTTAATACCCATCAACAACAATAACCGCAACAGGTCAATAACCCCTCAATGTCAACTACCCCACAGCCAATTACCACTCAGCAGTAATTGACCCAAACAGCTAAATCACCTCTTAACATTAACAAACCCATTAAACTAACAGCCTTCAACAATATCCAATACATCTGCAATAACTACCCCAATGGCAATTTTACTACCCCACAACCAATTGCCCCTCAACAGTAATTGCCCCACCACAGGTAAATACCCCCTCAACAAAACATTCCACATCTAAACAAGCTTTTAACAGGAACTACACAGTAATCTTAATACCCATCAACAACAATAACCCCAACAGGTCAATAACCCCTCAATATTAACTACCCCACAGCCAATTGCCCCTCAGCAGTAATTGCCCCAATCTGCTAAACTACCTCTTAACCGCAACAACCCCATTAAACGAATAGCCTTCAACAATATCAAATACATCTGCATTAACTACCCCAATGGCAATAGCCCCTCAACAGTAATTGCCCCACCACAGGTAATTGCCCCTCAACAACAAATACAACATCTAAAAACGCTTTTAACAGGAACTACACAGAAATCTTTAAAGCTATCAACAGCAATAACCCCAACAGGTCAATAACCCCTCAATGTCAACTACCCCACAGCCAATTACCCCTCAACAGTTATTGCCCCACCACAGGTAAATACCCCCTCAACAAAACATTCCACATCTAAACAAGCTTTTAACAGGAACTACACAGTAATCTTAATACCCATCAACAACAATAACCCCAACAGGTCAATAACCCCTCAATATTAACTACCCCACAGCCAATTACCCCAACAGCTAAACTACCCCTCAACTGCAACTACCCCTTTAGCCAAATACATAAGCATCAACCACACCAGTCAATTTAGTAGCTGATGCCTAGTGCTACACTGAATATCATATTGATGCCATTTGTCTATCCTCCCCTTCTATCATTCCATTCATCCTTCCATCCTCCCATAAGAATGCATTGACTTAATCAATCCCTTAATTTTCAAGATATAGTGATCAAACTTGGTAAAATGACTCAGAAGCTGATCCCTAACACTACACTGAATATCATATTGATGCCATTTGTCTATCCTCCCCTTCTATCATTCCATTCATCCTTCCATTCTCCCATAAGAATGCATTGACTTAATCAATCCCTTAATTTTCAAGATATAGTGATCAAACTTTGTAAAATGACTCAGGAGCTGATGCCTTGCACTGCACTGAATATTATATTGATGCCATTTGTCTATCCTCCCGTTCTATCATTTCATTCATCCCCCCATCTCATAGAAATGCATTGATTTAATCAATCCCTTAATTTTCAAGATATAGTGATCAAACTTTGTAAAATGACTCAGGAGCTGATCCCTAACACTATACTGAATATCATATTGATGCCATTTGTCTATCCTCCCATTCTATCATTTCATTCATCCCTCCATCCTCCCATATTGACCCATTGATTTCATAACTCCCTTAATTTTCAAGATATCGTGATTGAACTTGGTGAAATGAATCAGGAGCTGATGCCTTGCACTGCCCTGAATATCATATTGATGGCATTTGTCGATCCTCCCCTTCTATCATTTCATTCATCCTTCCATCTCATAGAAATGCAATGATTTAATCAATCCCTTAATTTTCAAGATATAGTGATCAAACTTGATAAAATGACTCAGGAGCTGATGCCTAGAACTGCACTGAATATCATATTGATGTCATTTGTCCTCCCCTTCTATCATTTCATTCATCCCTCCATCCTCCTATAGGAATACACTGATTTCATCAATCTCTTAATTTTCAAGACTTGGTGATCAGACTTGGTGAAATTACCCAAAAGCTGATCCCTAGCACTACACTGAATATCATTTAACAGTGATAACATTGAAACAACCTTTAACATCATTTAGCAGGTTGTCAACATTTAAACAGCCTTCAACATCATTTAGCAGGATATCAACATTAAAACAACCTTTAACATTAGGAGGTCAACAACATTCAAAACAACGTTTCAGCTGCTTTGCAAGCCAACATAAAGTTTGTTCACAAACTTTGCCTATCTAGTTATTAAGTTGGCTTGACAAAGCCAACTTGCTGTTCTTCTTAATCTTCTTATTATGTTGGCTTGCGAAGCAGCCAACATCTTGTTCTCCCTATTCTTCTTATTATGTTGGCTTGCGAAGCAGCCAACATCTTGTTCTCCCTATTTTTATGTTGGCTTGACAAAGCCAACATTCTGTTCTCCTTATTCTTCTTATTTTTATTATTATTATTCTTCTATTCCAATTTTCGGTAATTTTCACAGGTCACAGTTTTTGAGCTAGAACCTTGAAATTTGGCATGTTCGCAGATCTCATTTGGAAGAAGTGTGCTTGTGCTTTTGGGACATGTCGGACATACGGTGTCCTCAGGACAAGTCCTCAAAGTTGACTTTTTCCCATAGAGAATGAATGGCGGAATGTTCAGAAATGTCCCCAGTTAGTGTGCTGTCATGAAAAATCTCCTGGATAAACAGCTGTAAATTCCTTCCACTTTCATCTAGAAGCTCCATTTAAATTTTAAATGGGAGAGAAACTTGTCCTTTATGTTAAACCAAGATATCTAATCATTTGATCAATTACTTTTAGAGTTATGAGCATTTGTTTGGCATTAGACACAAAAAACTGCCCCATTAACTCCCATGTTAATTTCTCAACATCAGAATTGGATTTTCACAATTTGCCTCTATATTTAACTTGTCATAAATCAGACAATATTGGGTCAAACAACACACAAATTACATCAAAATGATCCGCCAGGGGTCCTCTCTCAGACAATATCTTCAGTTAAGCAATAAGTTAAACAGGTACCGAACTACAACCGTTTGTTCGGAGGGTGCAAATCACATCCTAGAGTGGCAGAGACAGTGTGTCAGTTAAGGGATTTTTCACAATCTGCCTCTGTTTTTAACTTGTCATAAATCAGACAATATTGGGTCAAACAACACACAAATTACATCAAAATGATCAGCCAGGGGTCCTCTCTCATACAATATTTTCGGTTAAGCGATAAGTTAAACAGGTCCCGAACTACAACCGTTTGTTCGGAGGGTGCAAATCACATTAAACAAGGCGTCTACAGTGGCAGAGACCGTGTTTCAGTTAAGGGATTTTTCACAATTTGCCTGTTTTTAACTTGTCATAAATCAGAAAATATTGGGTCAAACAACACACAAATTACACCAAAATGATCAGCCAGGGGTCCTCTCTCATACAATATCTTCGGTTAAGCGATACGTTAAATAGAGCCCGAACTACGACCGTTTGTTCGGAGGGTGCAAATCACATTAAACGAGGCTCCTCCACTCAGAGTGGTGTCAGTTATGTTGAATGTGTCTCCCCCTCCCCCTCACACACGTACGCACACACACATGCATTTCTCTCATACCCACTACACACAGACACACACAGATGGAGCAGAGGAACAGATGGGGAAGATGGAGCAGAGGGGCAGATGGGGCAGGTAGAGCAGCAGGGCAGGTAGAGCAGCGGGGCAGATGGAGCAGACGGGCAGATGGGGCAGATAAAGCAGATGGGGCAGAAGGGCAGATGGATCAGAGGGGCAGATAGAGCAGATGGAGCACACACGCACGGAACCTCTTCTCTCCCTCAGTCCCTGTAGCAGTATTAACTGTATAACTGAACAACCACTCAATTTTAACTAACCCACAACCAATTACCCCTCAACAGTAATTGCCCCACCACAGGTAAATACCCCCTCAACAAAACATTCCACATCTAAACAAGCTTTTAACAGGAACTACACAGTAATCTTTATACCCATCAACAACAATAACCCCAACAGGTCAATAACCCCTCAATATCAACTACCCCACAGCCAATTACCCCTCAGCAGTAATTGCCCCAAACAGCTATATTACCTATTCACCGCAACAACACCATTAAACGAATAGCCTTCAACAATATCAAATACATCTGCATTAACTACCCCAATGGCAATAGCCCCTCAACAGTAATTGCCCCACCACAGGTAATTGCCCCTCAACAACAAATACAACATCTAAACAAGCTTTTAACAGGAACTACACAGAAATCTTTAAAGCTATCAACAACAATAACTCCAACAGGTCAATAACCCCTCAATGTCAACTACCCCACACCCAATTACCCCTCAACAGTTATTGCCCCACCACAGGTAAATACCCCCTCAACAAAACATTCCACATCTAAACAAGCTTTTAACAGGAGCTACACAGTAATCTTAATAGCCATCAACAACAATAACCCCAACAGGTCAATAACCCCTCAATGTCAACTACCCCACAGCCAATTACCCCTCAGCAGTAATTACCCCAAACACCTAAACTACTCCTTAACCGCAACATAATCTAACAATGATGACATTAAAACAACCTTTAACATTAGGCCATCAACATTCAAAACAGCGTTTCGACTGCTTTGCAAGCCAACATAAAGTTTGTTCACAAACTTTGCCTATCTAGTGTTGAATGTGTCTTCCCCTCCCCCCACACACGCACGGGCACATGCATCTCTCTCATACCCACTCCACACAGACACACACAGATGGAGCAGAGGAACAGATGGGGAAGATGGAGCAGAGGGGCAGATGGGGCAGGTAGAGCAGCAGGGCAGGTAGAGCAGCGGGGCAGATGGAGCAGACGGGCAGATGGGGCAGATAAAGCAGATGGATCAGAGGGGCAGATGGGGCAGATAGAGCAGATGGAGCACACACGCACAGAACCTCTTCTCTCCCTCAGTCCCTGCAGCAGTATTACCTGTATAACTGAACAACCACTCAATTTTAACTACCCCACAGCCAATTACCCCTCAACAGTAATTGCCCCACCACAGGTAAATACCCCCTCAACAAAACATTCCACATCTAAACAAGCTTTTAACAGGAGCTACACAGTAATCTTAATACCCATCAACAACAATAACCCCAACAGGTCAATAACCCCTCTATATCAACTACCCCAAAGCCAATTACCCCTCAGCAGTAATTGCCCCAAACAGCTATATTACCTGTTATCCGCAACAACACCATTAAACGAATAGCCTTCAACAATATCAAATACATCTGCATTAACTACCCCAATGGCAATAGCCCCTCAACAGTAATTGCCCCACCACAGGTAATTGCCCCTCAACAACAAATACAACATCTAAACAAGCTTTTATCAGGAACTACACAATAATCTTAATACCCATCAACAACAATAACCCCAACAGGTCAATAACCCCTCAATATCAACTACCCCACAGCCAATTACCCCTCAGCAGTAATTGCCCCAAACAGCTAAATCACCTCTTAACATTAACAACCCCATTAAACTAATAGCCTTCAACAATATCAAATACATCTGCATTAACTACCCCAATGGCAATTTTACTACCCCACAACCAATTGCCCCTCAACAGTAATTGCCCCACCACAGGTAAATACCCCCTCAACAAAAAAATCCACATCTAAACAAGCTTTTACCAGAAACTACACAGTAATCTTAATATCCATCAACAACAATAACCCCAACAGGTCAATAACCCCTCAATGTCAACTACCCCACAGCCAATTACCCCTCAGCAGTAATTGCCCCAAACAGCTAAATTACCTCTCAACATCAGCAACCCTATTAAACTAATAGCCTTCAACAACAACAAATACATCTGCATTACCTACCCCAATGGCAATAGCCCCTCAACAGTAATTGCCCCACCACAGGTAAATACCCCCTCAACAAAACATTCCACATCTAAACAAGCTTTTAACAGGAACTACACAGAAATCGTTAAAGCTATCAACAACAATAACCCCAACCGGTCAATAACCCCTCAATGTCAACTACCCCACAGCCAATTACCCCTCAGCAGTAATTGCCCCAAACAGCTATATTACCTATTAACCGCAACAACACCATTAAACTAATAGCCTTCAACAATAACAAATACATCTGCATTAACTACCCCAATGGCAATAGCCCCTCAACAGTAATTGCCCCACCACAGGTAAATACCCCCTCAACAAAACATTCCACATCTAAACAAGCTTTTAACAGGAAGTACACAGTAATCTTAATACCCATCAACAACAATAACCGCAACAGGTCAATAACCCCTCAATGTCAACTACCCCACAGCCAATTACCACTCAGCAGTAATTGACCCAAACAGCTAAATCACCTCTTAACATTAACAAACCCATTAAACTAACAGCCTTCAACAATATCCAATACATCTGCAATAACTACCCCAATGGCAATTTTACTACCCCACAACCAATTGCCCCTCAACAGTAATTGCCCCACCACAGGTAAATACCCCCTCAACAAAACATTCCACATCTAAACAAGCTTTTAACAGGAACTACACAGTAATCTTAATACCCATCAACAACAATAACCCCAACAGGTCAATAACCCCTCAATATTAACTACCCCACAGCCAATTGCCCCTCAGCAGTAATTGCCCCAATCTGCTAAACTACCTCTTAACCGCAACAACCCCATTAAACGAATAGCCTTCAACAATATCAAATACATCTGCATTAACTACCCCAATGGCAATAGCCCCTCAACAGTAATTGCCCCACCACAGGTAATTGCCCCTCAACAACAAATACAACATCTAAAAACGCTTTTAACAGGAACTACACAGAAATCTTTAAAGCTATCAACAGCAATAACCCCAACAGGTCAATAACCCCTCAATGTCAACTACCCCACAGCCAATTACCCCTCAACAGTTATTGCCCCACCACAGGTAAATACCCCCTCAACAAAACATTCCACATCTAAACAAGCTTTTAACAGGAACTACACAGTAATCTTAATACCCATCAACAACAATAACCCCAACAGGTCAATAACCCCTCAATATTAACTACCCCACAGCCAATTACCCCAACAGCTAAACTACCCCTCAACTGCAACTACCCCTTTAGCCAAATACATAAGCATCAACCACACCAGTCAATTTAGTAGCTGATGCCTAGTGCTACACTGAATATCATATTGATGCCATTTGTCTATCCTCCCCTTCTATCATTCCATTCATCCTTCCATCCTCCCATAAGAATGCATTGACTTAATCAATCCCTTAATTTTCAAGATATAGTGATCAAACTTGGTAAAATGACTCAGAAGCTGATCCCTAACACTACACTGAATATCATATTGATGCCATTTGTCTATCCTCCCCTTCTATCATTCCATTCATCCTTCCATTCTCCCATAAGAATGCATTGACTTAATCAATCCCTTAATTTTCAAGATATAGTGATCAAACTTTGTAAAATGACTCAGGAGCTGATGCCTTGCACTGCACTGAATATTATATTGATGCCATTTGTCTATCCTCCCGTTCTATCATTTCATTCATCCCCCCATCTCATAGAAATGCATTGATTTAATCAATCCCTTAATTTTCAAGATATAGTGATCAAACTTTGTAAAATGACTCAGGAGCTGATCCCTAACACTATACTGAATATCATATTGATGCCATTTGTCTATCCTCCCATTCTATCATTTCATTCATCCCTCCATCCTCCCATATTGACCCATTGATTTCATAACTCCCTTAATTTTCAAGATATCGTGATTGAACTTGGTGAAATGAATCAGGAGCTGATGCCTTGCACTGCCCTGAATATCATATTGATGGCATTTGTCGATCCTCCCCTTCTATCATTTCATTCATCCTTCCATCTCATAGAAATGCAATGATTTAATCAATCCCTTAATTTTCAAGATATAGTGATCAAACTTGATAAAATGACTCAGGAGCTGATGCCTAGAACTGCACTGAATATCATATTGATGTCATTTGTCCTCCCCTTCTATCATTTCATTCATCCCTCCATCCTCCTATAGGAATACACTGATTTCATCAATCTCTTAATTTTCAAGACTTGGTGATCAGACTTGGTGAAATTACCCAAAAGCTGATCCCTAGCACTACACTGAATATCATTTAACAGTGATAACATTGAAACAACCTTTAACATCATTTAGCAGGTTGTCAACATTTAAACAGCCTTCAACATCATTTAGCAGGATATCAACATTAAAACAACCTTTAACATTAGGAGGTCAACAACATTCAAAACAACGTTTCAGCTGCTTTGCAAGCCAACATAAAGTTTGTTCACAAACTTTGCCTATCTAGTTATTAAGTTGGCTTGACAAAGCCAACTTGCTGTTCTTCTTAATCTTCTTATTATGTTGGCTTGCGAAGCAGCCAACATCTTGTTCTCCCTATTCTTCTTATTATGTTGGCTTGCGAAGCAGCCAACATCTTGTTCTCCCTATTTTTATGTTGGCTTGACAAAGCCAACATTCTGTTCTCCTTATTCTTCTTATTTTTATTATTATTATTCTTCTATTCCAATTTTCGGTAATTTTCACAGGTCACAGTTTTTGAGCTAGAACCTTGAAATTTGGCATGTTCGCAGATCTCATTTGGAAGAAGTGTGCTTGTGCTTTTGGGACATGTCGGACATACGGTGTCCTCAGGACAAGTCCTCAAAGTTGACTTTTTCCCATAGAGAATGAATGGCGGAATGTTCAGAAATGTCCCCAGTTAGTGTGCTGTCATGAAAAATCTCCTGGATAAACAGCTGTAAATTCCTTCCACTTTCATCTAGAAGCTCCATTTAAATTTTAAATGGGAGAGAAACTTGTCCTTTATGTTAAACCAAGATATCTAATCATTTGATCAATTACTTTTAGAGTTATGAGCATTTGTTTGGCATTAGACACAAAAAACTGCCCCATTAACTCCCATGTTAATTTCTCAACATCAGAATTGGATTTTCACAATTTGCCTCTATATTTAACTTGTCATAAATCAGACAATATTGGGTCAAACAACACACAAATTACATCAAAATGATCCGCCAGGGGTCCTCTCTCAGACAATATCTTCAGTTAAGCAATAAGTTAAACAGGTACCGAACTACAACCGTTTGTTCGGAGGGTGCAAATCACATCCTAGAGTGGCAGAGACAGTGTGTCAGTTAAGGGATTTTTCACAATCTGCCTCTGTTTTTAACTTGTCATAAATCAGACAATATTGGGTCAAACAACACACAAATTACATCAAAATGATCAGCCAGGGGTCCTCTCTCATACAATATTTTCGGTTAAGCGATAAGTTAAACAGGTCCCGAACTACAACCGTTTGTTCGGAGGGTGCAAATCACATTAAACAAGGCTTCTTCACTCAGACAAGCAGAGATAGTGACAGTTATTTTGAATGTCTCTCCCCCTCCCCCCACACACGCACGTCCACATACGTGTTCCTCATACCCACTCCACAGACACACACAGCCTTCAACATCATTTAGCAGGATGTCAACATTTAAACAACCTTTAACATCATTTAACATTGATAACATTAAAACAACCTTTAACATCATTTAACATTGATAACATTAAAACAACCTTTAACATTATTTAGCAGGTTATCAACATTTAAACAACCTTTAACATCATTTAGCAGGTTTTCAACATTTAAACTGCCTTCAACATCATTTAGCAGTTTGTTAACATTTAAACAACCTTTAACATCATTTAGCAGGTTATCAACATTTAAACATCCTTCAACATCATTTAACAGTGATAACATTAAAACAACCTTTAACATCCTTTAACAAGTTATCAACATTTAAACAACCTTTAATATCATTTAGGAGATTATCAACATTTAAACAGCCTTCAACATCATTTAACAACAACCTTTAACATTAGGTCAATGGAGCAGATGGAGCAGAGGGGCAGATGAAGCAGAGGGGCAGATGGGGCAGAGGGGTGAAGGGACAGATGGAGCAGATGGGGCAGATGGGCAGCAGTGATAACATTTAAACAACCTTTAACATTATTAACAGGTTTATCAACATTTAAACAACCTTTAACAAGTTATCAACATTAAAACAACCTTTAACATCATTTAGCAGGTTATCAACATTTAAACAGCCTTCAACATCATTTAGCAGGATATCAACATTTAAACAGCCTTCATCATCATTTAGCAAGATGTCAACATTAAAACAACCTTTAACATTATTTAGCAGGTTATCAACATTTATACAACCTTTAACATCATTTTAACATTAATAACATTAAAACAACCTTTACCATTAGGTCATCAAACATTCAAAACAGCCTTTTTAGCTGCTTTGTCAAGCCAACATAAAGTTTGTTCACGAACTTTGCCTTTCTAGTATTATATTGTACTTCTTCCATTCCGATTTTCGGTCATTTTCACAGGTCACAGTTTTTGAGCTAGAACCTTGAAAATTTGCAGGTTCGCAGATCTCATTGGTAAGAAGTGTGCTTGTGCTTTTGGGACATGTGGGACATACGGTGTCCTCAGGACAAGTCCTCAAAGTGGACATTACCCCCATAGGGAGTGAATGGCGGCCTGTTCAGAAATGTCCCCAGTTAGTGTGCTGTCATGAAAAATCATCAAAAATCTCCTGGATAAACTGCTGTAAAATCCTGAAACGTTCACCTAGAAGCTCCATTTAAATTTTAAATGGGAGAGAAACTTGTCCTCTCTGGCACGCCGAGATATCTAATCATTTGATGAATTAGTTTTAGAGTTATGAGCATTTGTTTGGCACCAGACACAGAAAACTGCCCCATTGGCCCCCATATAAATGTATGAGAATCAGAATCAGCTTTGTTGAGATTTTTGTGTGTTTTTAACTTGCCCTAAATCAGTCATTTTAGGGTCAAACCACACCATAATATATCAAAATCATCAGCAAGGGGTCCTCTCTCACACAATCTCTTCGGTGAAGCGATAAGTTAAATGGGTCCCGAACTACGACCGTTTGTTCGGAGGGTGCAAATCACATAAAACAAGGCTTCCCCACACAGAGTGGCAGTTATTTTTGAATGTCTCTCCCCCTCCCCCACACACGCACGCGCGCACACCTGCATCTCTCTCATACCCACTCCACACAGTCAAACACATATACACCACAGACACACACACATACATACATGCAGATGGGGCAGATGGAGTAGAGGGGGCAGATGGAGTAGAGGGGGCAGATGGAGCAGAGGGGGCAGATGGAGCAGAGGGGGCAGATGGAGCAGAGGGGCAGATGAGGGTGAGGGGCAAATGGGGCAGATAGAGCAAATGGAGCAGAGGGGCAGATGGGGCGAAGGGGCAGATGGAGCAGAGGTGCAGATGGAGCAGAGGGGCAGCTGGGGCAGATGGAGCAGAGGGGCAGATGGGCAGCAGTGATAACATTTAAACAACCTTTAACATTATTTAACAGGTTTATCAACATTTAAACAACCTTTAACATTCTTTAGCAAGTTATCAACAATAAAACAACCTTTAACATCATTTAGCAGGTTATCAACATTTAAACAGCCTTCATCATCATTTAGCAAGATGTCAACATTAAAACAACCTTTAACATTATTTAGCAGGTTATCAACATTTAAACAACCTTTAACATTATTTAGCAGGTTATCAACATTTAAACAACCTTTAACATCATTTTAACATTAATAACCTTAAAACAACCTTTAACATTAGGTCATCAACATTCAAAACAGCCTTTTAGCTGCTTTGTCAAGCCAACATAAAGTTTGTTCACGAACTTTGCCTTTCTAGTATTATATTGTACTTCTTCCATTCCGATTTTCGGTCATTTTCACAGGTCACAGTTTTTGAGCTAGAACCTTGAAAATTTGCAGGTTCGCAGATCTCATTGGTAAGAAGTGTGCTTGTGCTTTTGGGACATGTGGGACATACGGTGTCCTCAGGACAAGTCCTCAAAGTGGACATTACCCCCATAGGGAGTGAATGGCGGCCTGTTCAGAAATGTCCCCAGTTAGAGTGTGCTGTCATGAAAAATCATCAAAAATCTCCTGGATAAACTGCTGTAAAATCCTGAAACGTTCACCTAGAAGCTCCATTTAAATTTTAAATGGGAGAGAAACTTGTCCTCTCTGGCACGCCGAGATATCTAATCATTTGATGAATTAGTTTTAGAGTTATGAGCATTTGTTTGGCACCAGACACAGAAAACTGCCCCATTGGCCCCCATATAAATGTATGAGAATCAGAATCAGCTTTGTTGAGATTTTTGTGTGTTTTTAACTTGCCATAAATCAGTCATTTTAGGGTCAAACCACACCATAATATATCAAAATCATCAGCAAGGGGTCCTCTCTCACACAATCTCTTCGGTGAAGCGATAAGTTAAATGGGTCCCGAACTACGACCGTTTGTTCGGAGGGTGCAAATCACATAAAACAAGGCTTCCCCACACAGAGTGGCAGTTATTTTTGAATGTCTCTCCCCCTCCCCCACACACGCACGCGCGCACACCTGCATCTCTCTCATACCCACTCCACACAGTCAAACACATATACACCACAGACACACACACATACATACATGCAGATGGGGCAGATGGAGTAGAGGGGGCAGATGGAGTAGAGGGGGCAGATGGAGCAGAGGGGGCAGATGGAGCAGAGGGGGCAGATGGAGCAGAGGGGCAGATGAGGGTGAGGGGCAAATGGGGCAGATAGAGCAAATGGAGCAGAGGGGCAGATGGGGCGAAGGGGCAGATGGAGCAGAGGTGCAGATGGAGCAGAGGGGCAGCTGGGGCAGATGGAGCAGAGGGGCAGATGGGCAGCAGTGATAACATTTAAACAACCTTTAACATTATTTAACAGGTTTATCAACATTTAAACAACCTTTAACATTCTTTAGCAAGTTATCAACAATAAAACAACCTTTAACATCATTTAGCAGGTTATCAACATTTAAACAGCCTTCATCATCATTTAGCAAGATGTCAACATTAAAACAACCTTTAACATTATTTAGCAGGTTATCAACATTTAAACAACCTTTAACATTATTTAGCAGGTTATCAACATTTAAACAACCTTTAACATCATTTTAACATTAATAACCTTAAAACAACCTTTAACATTAGGTCATCAACATTCAAAACAGCCTTTTAGCTGCTTTGTCAAGCCAACATAAAGTTTGTTCACGAACTTTGCCTTTCTAGTATTATATTGTACTTCTTCCATTCCGATTTTCGGTCATTTTCACAGGTCACAGTTTTTGAGCTAGAACCTTGAAAATTTGCAGGTTCGCAGATCTCATTGGTAAGAAGTGTGCTTGTGCTTTTGGGACATGTGGGACATACGGTGTCCTCAGGACAAGTCCTCAAAGTGGACATTACCCCCATAGGGAGTGAATGGCGGCCTGTTCAGAAATGTCCCCAGTTAGAGTGTGCTGTCATGAAAAATCATCAAAAATCTCCTGGATAAACTGCTGTAAAATCCTGAAACGTTCACCTAGAAGCTCCATTTAAATTTTAAATGGGAGAGAAACTTGTCCTCTCTGGCACGCCGAGATATCTAATCATTTGATGAATTAGTTTTAGAGTTATGAGCATTTGTTTGGCACCAGACACAGAAAACTGCCCCATTGGCCCCCATATAAATGTATGAGAATCAGAATCAGCTTTGTTGAGATTTTTGTGTGTTTTTAACTTGCCATAAATCAGTCATTTTAGGGTCAAACCACACCATAATATATCAAAATCATCAGCAAGGGGTCCTCTCTCACACAATCTCTTCGGTGAAGCGATAAGTTAAATGGGTCCCGAACTACGACCGTTTGTTCGGAGGGTGCAAATCACATAAAACAAGGCTTCCCCACACAGAGTGGCAGTTATTTTTGAATGTCTCTCCCCCTCCCCCACACACGCACGCGCGCACACCTGCATCTCTCTCATACCCACTCCACACAGTCAAACACATATACACCACAGACACACACACATACATACATGCAGATGGGGCAGATGGAGTAGAGGGGGCAGATGGAGTAGAGGGGGCAGATGGAGCAGAGGGGGCAGATGGAGCAGAGGGGGCAGATGGAGCAGAGGGGCAGATGAGGGTGAGGGGCAAATGGGGCAGATAGAGCAAATGGAGCAGAGGGGCAGATGGGGCGAAGGGGCAGATGGAGCAGAGGTGCAGATGGAGCAGAGGGGCAGCTGGGGCAGATGGAGCAGAGGGGCAGATGGGCAGCAGTGATAACATTTAAACAACCTTTAACATTATTTAACAGGTTTATCAACATTTAAACAACCTTTAACATTCTTTAGCAAGTTATCAACAATAAAACAACCTTTAACATCATTTAGCAGGTTATCAACATTTAAACAGCCTTCATCATCATTTAGCAAGATGTCAACATTAAAACAACCTTTAACATTATTTAGCAGGTTATCAACATTTAAACAACCTTTAACATTATTTAGCAGGTTATCAACATTTAAACAACCTTTAACATCATTTTAACATTAATAACCTTAAAACAACCTTTAACATTAGGTCATCAACATTCAAAACAGCCTTTTAGCTGCTTTGTCAAGCCAACATAAAGTTTGTTCACGAACTTTGCCTTTCTAGTATTATATTGTACTTCTTCCATTCCGATTTTCGGTCATTTTCACAGGTCACAGTTTTTGAGCTAGAACCTTGAAAATTTGCAGGTTCGCAGATCTCATTGGTAAGAAGTGTGCTTGTGCTTTTGGGACATGTGGGACATACGGTGTCCTCAGGACAAGTCCTCAAAGTGGACATTACCCCCATAGGGAGTGAATGGCGGCCTGTTCAGAAATGTCCCCAGTTAGAGTGTGCTGTCATGAAAAATCATCAAAAATCTCCTGGATAAACTGCTGTAAAATCCTGAAACGTTCACCTAGAAGCTCCATTTAAATTTTAAATGGGAGAGAAACTTGTCCTCTCTGGCACGCCGAGATATCTAATCATTTGATGAATTAGTTTTAGAGTTATGAGCATTTGTTTGGCACCAGACACAGAAAACTGCCCCATTGGCCCCCATATAAATGTATGAGAATCAGAATCAGCTTTGTTGAGATTTTTGTGTGTTTTTAACTTGCCATAAATCAGTCATTTTAGGGTCAAACCACACCATAATATATCAAAATCATCAGCAAGGGGTCCTCTCTCACACAATCTCTTCGGTGAAGCGATAAGTTAAATGGGTCCCGAACTACGACCGTTTGTTCGGAGGGTGCAAATCACATAAAACAAGGCTTCCCCACACAGAGTGGCAGTTATTTTTGAATGTCTCTCCCCCTCCCCCACACACGCACGCGCGCACACCTGCATCTCTCTCATACCCACTCCACACAGTCAAACACATATACACCACAGACACACACACATACATACATGCAGATGGGGCAGATGGAGTAGAGGGGGCAGATGGAGTAGAGGGGGCAGATGGAGCAGAGGGGGCAGATGGAGCAGAGGGGGCAGATGGAGCAGAGGGGCAGATGAGGGTGAGGGGCAAATGGGGCAGATAGAGCAAATGGAGCAGAGGGGCAGATGGGGCGAAGGGGCAGATGGAGCAGAGGTGCAGATGGAGCAGAGGGGCAGCTGGGGCAGATGGAGCAGAGGGGCAGATGGGCAGCAGTGATAACATTTAAACAACCTTTAACATTATTTAACAGGTTTATCAACATTTAAACAACCTTTAACATTCTTTAGCAAGTTATCAACAATAAAACAACCTTTAACATCATTTAGCAGGTTATCAACATTTAAACAGCCTTCATCATCATTTAGCAAGATGTCAACATTAAAACAACCTTTAACATTATTTAGCAGGTTATCAACATTTAAACAACCTTTAACATTATTTAGCAGGTTATCAACATTTAAACAACCTTTAACATCATTTTAACATTAATAACCTTAAAACAACCTTTAACATTAGGTCATCAACATTCAAAACAGCCTTTTAGCTGCTTTGTCAAGCCAACATAAAGTTTGTTCACGAACTTTGCCTTTCTAGTTATGTTGGCTTGCGAAGCAGCCAACATACTGTTCTCCCTATTCTTCTTATTCTTCTTCTTCTTATTATTATTATTCTATTCGAGTTTTCGGTAACTTTCACAGGTCGCAGTTTTTGAGCTAGAACCTTGAAAATTGGCAGGTTCACAGATCTCATATGGAAGAAGTGTGCTTGTGCTTTTGGGACATGTCGGACATACGGTGTCCTCAGGACAAGTCCTCAAAGTTGACTTTTTCCCATAGAGAATGAATGGCGGAATGTTCAGAAATGTCCCCAGTTAGTGTGCTCTCATGAAAAATCTCCTGGATAAACAGCTGTAAATTCCTTCCACTTTCATCTAGAAGCTCCATTTAAATTTTAAATGAGAGAGAAATTTGTCCTTTCTGGCAGGCCAAAATATCTAATCATTTTATTAATTACTTTTAGAGTTATGAGCATTTGTTTGGCACTAGACACAGAAAACTGCCCCATTAACTCCCATGTTAATTTCTCAAAATCAGAACTGTCTTTTTCACAATTTGCCTCTGTGTTTAACTTGTCATAAATCAGACAATATTGGGTCAAACAACACATAAATTACACCAAAATGATCAGCCAGGGGTCCTCTCTCATACAATATCTTCGGTTAAGCGATACGTTAAATAGAGCCCGAACTACGACCGTTTGTTCGGAGGGTGCAAATCACATTAAACAAGGCGTCTACAGTGGCAGAGACCGTGTTTCAGTTAAGGGATTTTTCACAATTTGCCTGTTTTTAACTTGTCATAAATCAGAAAATATTGGGTCAAACAACACACAAATTACACCAAAATGATCAGCCAGGGGTCCTCTCTCATACAATATCTTCGGTTAAGCGATACGTTAAATAGAGCCCGAAGTACGACCGTTTGTTCGGAGGGTGCAAATCACATTAAACAAGGCGTCTACAGTGGCAGAGACCGTGTTTCAGTTAAGGGATTTTTCACAATTTGCCTGTTTTTAACTTGTCATAAATCAGACAATATTGGGTCAAACAACACACAAATTACACCAAAATGATCAGCCAGGGGTCCTCTCTCATACAATGTCTTCGGTTAAGCGATACGTTAAATAGAGCCCGAAGTACGACCGTTTGTTTGGAGGGTGCAAATCACATTAAACGAGGCTCCTCCACTCAGAGTGGTGTCAGTTATGTTGAATGTGTCTCCCCCTCCCCCTACACACGCACACACACACACATGCATCTCTCTCATACCCACTACACACAGTCAAACACATATACACCACACACACACACACAGATGGAGCAGAGGAACAGATGGGGGAAATGAAATGGGGAAAATCTTTAAAGCTATCAACAACAATAACCCCAACAGGTCAATAACCCCTCAATGTCAACTACCCCACAGCCAATTACCCCTCAATAGTAATTGCCCCACCACAGGTAAATACCCCCTTAACAAAACATTCCACATCTAAACAAGCTTTTAACAGGAACTACACAGTAATCTTAATACCCATCAACAACAATAACCCCAACAGGTCAATAACCCCTCAATATCAACTACCCCACAGCCAATTACCCCTCAGCAGTAATTGCCCCAAACAGCTATATTACCTATTAACCGCAACAACACCATTAAACTATTAGTCTTCAACAATAACAAATACATCTGCATTAACTACCCCAATGGCAATAGCCCCTCAACAGTAATTGCCCCATCACAGGTAATTGCCCCTCAACAACAAATACAACATCTAAACAAGCTTTTAACAGGAACTACACAGAAATCTTTAAAGCTATCAACAACAATAACCCCAACAGGTCAATAACCCCTCAATGTCAACTACCCCACAGCCAATTACCCCTCAATAGTAATTGCCCTAACAGCTAAACTACCCCTCAACTGCAACTACCCCTTTAGCCAAATACATCAGCATCAACCACACCAGTCAATTTAGTAGCTAATGCCTAGTGCTACACTGATTATCATATTGATGCCATTTGTCTATCCTCCCCTTCTATCATTTCATTCATCCCTCCATCCTCCCATAGGAATGCATTGATTTCATCAATCTCTTAATTTTCAAGATATAGTAATCAAACTTGGTAAAATGACTCAGGAGCTGATGCCTGCACTGCACTGAGTATCATATTGATGCCATTTGTCTATCCTCCCCTTCAATCATTTCATTCATCCCTCCATCTTCCCATAGGAATGCATTGATTTCATCAATCCCTTAATTTGCAAGATATATTGATCAAACTTGGTAAAATGACTTAGGAGCTGATCCCTAACACTACACTGAATAACATATTGATGCCATTTGTCTATCCTCCCGTTCTATCATTTCATTCCTCCCTCCATCCTCCCATATGGACCCATTGATTTCATAACTCCGTTAATTTTCAAGACTTAATGATCAGACTTGGTGAACTGACTCAATAGCTGATCCCTAGCACTGCACTGAATATCATATTGATGCCATTTGTCTATCCTCCCCTTCTATCATTTCATTCATCCTTCCATCCTCCCATAAGAATGCATTGACTTAATCAATCCCTTAATTTTCAAGATATAGTTATCAAACTTGGTAAAATGACTCAGAAGCTGATCCCTAACACTACACTGAATATCATATTGATGTCATTTATCTATGCTCCCCTTCTATCATTTCATTTATCCCTCCATCTTCCTATAGTAATGCATTGATTTCATAACTCCCTTAATTTTCAAGATATAGTGATCAAACTTTGTAAAATGACTCAGGAGCTGATGCCTTGCACTGCACTGAATATCATATTGATGCCATTTGTCTATCCTCCCGTTCTATCATTTCATTCATCCCCCCATCTCATAGAAATGCATTGATTTAATCAATCCCTTAATTTTCAAGATATAGTGATCAAACTTTGTAAATTGACTCAGGAGCTGATCCCTAACACTATACTGAATATCATATTGATGCCATTTGTCTATCCTCCCATTCTATCATTTCATTCATCCCTCCATCCTCCCATATGGACCCATTGATTTCATAACTCCCTTAATTTTCAAGATATCGTGATCGAACCTGGTGAAATGAATCAGGAGCTGATGCCTTGCACTGCCCTGAATATCATATTGATGGCATTTGTCGATCCTCCCCTTCTATCATTTCATTTATCCCTCCATCTCATAGAAATGCAATGATTTAATCAATTCCTTAATTTTCAAGATATAGTGATCAAACTTGATAAAATGACTCAGGAGCTGATGCCTAGAACTGCACTGAATATCATATTGATGTCATTTGTCCTCCCCTTCTATCATTTCATTCATCCCTCCATCCTCCTATAGGAATGCACTGATTTCATCAATCTCTTAATTTTCAAGACTTGGTGATCAGACTTGGTGAAATTACCCAAAAGCTGATCCCTAGCACTACACTGAATATCATTTAACAGTGATAACATTGAAACAACCTTTAACATCATTTAGCAGGTTGTCAACATTTAAACAGCCTTCAACATCATTTAGCAGGATATCAACATTAAAACAACCTTTAACATTAGGAGGTCAACAACATTCAAAACAACGTTTCAGCTGCTTTGCAAGCCAACATAAAGTTTGTTCACAAACTTTGCCTATCTAGTATTATATTGTACTTCTTCCATTCCGATTTTCGGTCATTTTCACAGGTCACAGTTTTTGAGCTAGAACCTTGAAAATTTGCAGGTTCGCAGATCTCATTGGTAAGAAGTGTGCTTGTGCTTTTGGGACATGTGGGACATACGGTGTCCTCAGGACAAGTCCTCAAAGTGGACATTACCCCCATAGGGAGTGAATGGCGGCCTGTTCAGAAATGTCCCCAGTTAGAGTGTGCTGTCATGAAAAATCATCAAAAATCTCCTGGATAAACTGCTGTAAAATCCTGAAACGTTCACCTAGAAGCTCCATTTAAATGTTAAATGGGAGAGAAACTTGTCCTCTCTATCACGCCGAGATATCTAATCATTTGATGAATTAGTTTTAGAGTTATGAGCATTTGTTTGGCACCAGACACAGAAAACTGCCCCATTGGCCCCCATATAAATGTATGAGAATCAGAATCAGCTTTGTTGAGATTTTTGTGTGTTTTTAACTTGCCATAAATCAGTCATTTTAGGGTCAAACCACACCAAAATATATCAAAATCATCAGCAAGGGGTCCTCTCTCACACAATCTCTTCGGTGAAGTGATAAGTTAAATGGGTCCCGAACTACGACCGTTTGTTCGGAGGGTGCAAATCACATAAAACAAGGCTTCCCCACACAGAGTGGCAGTTATTTTTGAATGTCTCTCCCCCTCCCCCACACACGCACGCGCACACACCTGCATCTCTCTCATACCCACTCCACACAGTCAAACACATATACACCACACATACACACACATACATACATGCAGATGGGGCAGATGGAGTAGAGGGGGCAGATGGAGCAGAGGGGGCAGATGGAGCAGAGGGGCAGATGAGGGTGAGGGGCAGATGGAGCAGAGGGGGAGATGGAGCAGAGGGGCGAAGGGGCAGATGGAGCAGAGGGGCAGATGGAGCAGAGGGGCAGATGGGGCAAAGGGGCAGATGGAGCAGAGGGGCGAAGGGGCAGATGGAGCAGAGGGGCAGATGGTGCAGAGGGGCGAAGGGGCAGATGGAGCAGAGGGGCAGATGGGGCAGGGGGGCAGATGGAGCAGAGGGGCAAATGGAGCAGAGGGGCAGATGGGCAGCAGTGATAACATTTAAACAACCTTTAACATTATTTAACAGGTTTATCAACATTTAAACAACCTTTAACATTCTTTAGCAAGTTATCAACATTAAAACAACCTTTAACATCATTTAGCAGGTTATCAACATTTAAACAGCCTTCATCATCATTTAGCAAGATGTCAACATTAAAACAACCTTTAACATTATTTAGCAGGTTATCAACATTTAAACAACCTTTAACATTATTTAGCAGGTTATCAACATTTAAACAACCTTTATCATCATTTTAACATTAATAACATTAAAACAACCTTTAACATTAGGTCATCAACATTTAAAACAGCCTTTTAGCTGCTTTGTCAAGCCAACATAAAGTTTGTTCACGAACTTTGCCTTTCTAGTTTTTATTATTCTTCCGCATCACTTTTTGACACTTTTCACAGGTCGCAGTTTTTGAGCTAGAACCTTGAAAATTGGCAGGATCACAGATCCCATACGGGAATAGTGTGCTTGTGCTTTTGGGACATGTCGGACATACAGTGTCCGCAGGACAATGCTCCAAAGTTGACTTTTTCCCATAGAGAATGAATGGCGGAATGTTCAGAACTGAACATTCCGTAAGGGAGATCCCCACAGGCTCACACAACACACGCACGGAACCTCTTCTCTCCCTCAGTCCCTGCAGCAGTATTAACTGTATAACTGAACAACAACCCAATTTTTACTACCCCACAACCAATTACCCCTCAACAGTAATTGCCCCATAACAGTAATTGCCCCACCACAAATAAATACCCCCTCAAAAAAAAAACACAACATCTAAACAAGCTTTTACCAGGAACTACACAATAATCTTAATACCCATCAACAACAATAACCTCAACAGGTCAATAACCCCTCAATATCAACTACCCCACAGCCAATTACCCCTCAGCAGTAATTGCCCCAAACAGCTAAATCACCTCTTAACATTAACAATCCCATTAAACTAATAGCCTTCAACAATATCAAATACATCTGCATTAACTACCCCAATGGCAATTTTACTACCCCACAACTAATTGCCCCTCAACAGTAATTGCCCCACCACAGGTAAATACCCCCTCAACAAAACATTCCACATCTAAACAAGCTTTTCACAGGAACTACACAGTAATCTTAATAGCCATCAACAACAATAACCCCAACAGGTCAATAACCCCTCAATATCAACTACCCCACAGCCAATTACCCCTCAGCAGTAATTGCCCCAAACAGCTATATTACCTATTAACCGCAACAACACCATTAAACTAAAAGCCTTCAACAATATCAAATACATCTGCATTAACTACCCCAATGGCAATAGCCCCTCAACAGTAATTGCCCCACCACAGGTAATTGCCCCTCAACAACAAATACAACATCTAAACAAGCTTTTAACAGGAACTACACAGTAATCTTAATATCCATCAACAACAATAACCCCAATAGGTCAATAACCCCTCAATGTTAACTACCCCACAGCCAATTACCCCTCAACAGTAATTGCCCCACCACAGGTAAATACCCCCTCAACAAAACATTCCACATCTACAAAAGCTTTTCACAGGAACTACACAGTAATCTTAATACCCATCAACATCAATAACCCCAACAGGTCAATAACCCCTCAATATCAACTACCCCACAGCCAATTACCCCTCAGCAGTAATTGCCCCAAACAGCTATATTACCTATTAACCGCAACAACACCATTAAACTAATAGCCTTCAACATTATCAAATACATCTGCATTAATTACCCCAATGGCAATAGCCCCTCAACAGTAATTGCCCCACCACAGGTAATTGCCCCTCAACAACAAATACAACATCTAAACAAGATTTTAACAGGAACTACACAGAAATCTTTAAAGCTATCAACAACAATAACCCCAACAGGTCAAAAATCCCTCAATGTCAACTACCCCACAGCCAATTGCCCCTCAACTATAATTGCCCCACCACAGGTAAATACCCCCTCAACAAAACATTCCACATCTAAACAAGCTCTTCACAGGAACCACACAGTAATCTTAATACCCATCAACAACAATAACCCCAACAGGTCAATAACCCCTCAATATCAACTACCCCACAGCCAATTACCCCTCAGCAGTAATTGCCCCAAACAGCTAAATCCCCTCTTAACATTAACAAACCCATTAAACTAATAGCCTTCAACAATATCAAATACATCTGCATTAACTACCCCAATGGCAATTTTACTACCCCACAACCAATTGCCCCTCAACAGTAATTGCCCCAAACAGCTATATTACCTATTAACCGCAACAACACCATTAAACTAATAGCCTTCAACAATAACAAATACATCTGCATTAACTACCCCAATGGCAATAGCCCCTCAACAGTAATTGCCCCACCACAGGTAATTGCCCCTCAACAATAAATACAACATCTAAACAAGCTTTTAACAGCAACTACACAGTAATCTTAATAGCCATCAACAACAATAACCCTAACAGGTCAATAACCCCTCAATGTCAACTACCCCACAGCCAATTACCCCTCAGCAGTAATTGCCCCAAACAGCTATATTACCTCTTAACTGCAACAACCCCATTAAACTAATAGCCTTCAACAATATCAAATACATCTGCATTAACTACCCCAATGGCAATTTTACTACCCCACAACTAATTGCCCCTCAACAGTAATTGCCCCACCACAGGAAAATACCCCTTCAACAAAACATTCCACATCTAAACAAGGTTTTAACAGGAACTACACAGTAATCTTAATAGCCATCAACAACAATAACCCCAACAGGTCAATAACCCCTCAATATCAACTACCCCACAGCCAATTACCCCTCAGCAGTAATTGCCCCAAACAGCTATATTACCTATTAACCGCAACAACACCATTAAACTAATAGCCTTCAACAATAACAAATACATCTGCATTAACTACCCCAATGGCAATAGCCCCTCAACAGTAATTGCCCCACCACAGGTAAATACCCCCTCAACAAAACATTCCACATCTAAACAAGCTTTTCACAGGAACTACACAGTAATCTTAATACCCATCAACAACAATAGCCCCAACAGGTCAATAACCCTTCAATATCAACTACCCCACAGCCAATTACCCCTCAGCAGTAATTACCCCAAACACCTAAACTACCCCTTAACCGCAACATAATCTAACAATGCTAACATTAAAACAACCTTTAACATTAGGTCATCAACATTCAAAACAGCGTTTCAGCTGCTTTGCAAGCCAACATAAAGTTTGTTCACAAACTTTGCCTATCTAGTTTTTATTATTCTTCCGCATCACTTTTTGACACTTTTCACAGGTCGCAGTTTTTGAGCTAGAACCTTGAAAATTGGCAGGATCACAGATCCCATACGGGAATAGTGTGCTTGTGCTTTTGGGACATGTCGGACATACAGTGTCCGCAGGACAATGCTCCAAAGTTGACTTTTTCCCATAGAGAATGAATGGCGGAATGTTCAGAACTGAACATTCCGTAAGGGAGATCCCCACAGGCTCACACAACACACGCACGGAACCTCTTCTCTCCCTCAGTCCCTGCAGCAGTATTAACTGTATAACTGAACAACAACCCAATTTTTACTACCCCACAACCAATTACCCCTCAACAGTAATTGCCCCATAACAGTAATTGCCCCACCACAAATAAATACCCCCTCAAAAAAAAAAACACAACATCTAAACAAGCTTTTACCAGGAACTACACAATAATCTTAATACCCATCAACAACAATAACCTCAACAGGTCAATAACCCCTCAATATCAACTACCCCACAGCCAATTACCCCTCAGCAGTAATTGCCCCAAACAGCTAAATCACCTCTTAACATTAACAACCCCATTAAACTAATAGCCTTCAACAATATCAAATACATCTGCATTAACTACCCCAATGGCAATTTTACTACCCCACAACTAATTGCCCCTCAACAGTAATTGCCCCACCACAGGTAAATACCCCCTCAACAAAACATTCCACATCTAAACAAGCTTTTCACAGGAACTACACAGTAATCTTAATAGCCATCAACAACAACAACCCCAACAGGTCAATAACCCCTCAAAATCAACTACCCCACAGCCAATTACCCCTCAGCAGTAATTGCCCCAAACAGCTATATTACCTATTAACCACAACAACACCAATAAACTAATAGCCTTCAACAATATCAAATACATCTGCATTAACTACCCCAATGGCAATTTTACTACCCCACAACTAATTGCCCCTCAACAGTAATTGCCCCACCACAGGAAAATACCCCCTGAACATAATAATCCACATATAAACAAGGTTTTAACAGGAAATACACAGTAATCTTAATAGCCATCAACAACAACAACCCCAACAGGTCAATAACCCCTTAAAATCAACTACCCCACAGCCAATTACCCCTCAGCAGTAATTGCCCCAAACAGCTATATTACCTATTAACCACAACAACACCAATAAACTAATAGCCTTCAACAATATCAAATACATCTGCATTAACTACCCCAATGGCAATTTTACTACCCCACAACTAATTGCCCCTCAACAGTAATTGCCCCACCACAGGTAATTGCCCCTCAACAACAAATACAACATCTAAACAAGCTTTTAACAGGAACTACACAGAAATCTTTAAAGCTATCAACAACAATAACCCCAACAGGTCAATAACCCCTCAATGTCAACTACCCCACAGCCAATTACCCCTCAACAGTAATTGCCCCACCACAGGTAAATACCCCCTCAACAAAACATTCCACATCTACACAAGCTTTTGACAGGAACTACACAGTAATCTTAATACCCATCAACAACAATAACCCTTACAGGTCAATAACCCCTCAATATCAACTACCCCACAGCCAATTACCCCTCAGCAGTAATTGCCCCAAACAGCTATATTACCTATTAACCGCAACAACACCATTAAACTAATAGCCTTCAACAATATCAAATACATCTGCATTAACTACCCCAATGGCAATAGCCTCTCAACAGTAATTGCCCCACCACAGGTAATTGCCCCTCAACAACAAATACAACATCTAAACAAGCTTTTAACAGGAACTACACAAAAATCTTTAAAGCTATCAACAACAATAACCCCAACAGGTCAATAACCCCTCAATGTCAACTACCCCACAGCCAATTGCCCCTCAACAATAATTGCCCCACCACAGGTAAATACCCCCTCAACAAAACATTCCACATCTAAACGAGCTCTTCACAGGAACCACACAGTAATCTTAATACCCATCAACAACAATAACCCAAACAGGTCAATAACCCATCAATGTCAACTACCCCACAGCCAATTACCCCTCAACAGTAATTGCCCCACCACAGGTAAATACCCCCTCAACAAAACATTCCACATCTACACAAGCTTTTGACAGGAACTACACAGTAATCTTAATACCCATCAACAACAATAACCCCAACAGGTCAATAACCCCTCAATGTCAACTACCCCACAGCCAATTACCCCTCAGCAGTAATTGCCCCAAACAGCTATATTACCTATTAACCGCAACACCATTAAACTAATAGCCTTCAACAATAACAAATACATCTGCATTAACTACCCCAATGGCAATAGCCCCTCAACAGTAATTGCCCCACCACAGGTAAATACCCCCTCAACAAAACATTCCACATCTGAACAAGCTTTTAACAGGAACTACACAGTAATCTTAATAGCCATCAACAACAATAACCCCAACAGGTCAATAACCCCTCAATATCAACTACCCCACAGCCAATTACCCCTCAGCAGTAATTACCCCAAACACCTAAACTACCCCTTAACCGCAACATATTCTAACAATGATAACATTAAAACAACCTTTAACATTAGGCCATCAACATTCAAAACAGCGTTTCAGCTGCTTTGCAAGCCAACATAAAGTTTGTTCACAAACTTTGCCTATCTAGTTATTATTAAGTTGGCTTGACAAAGCCAACTTACTGTTCTTCTTATTCTTCTTCTTATTATTATTATTCCCCCTCGTAAAAAACTAGACAGCTATTTCGTCCACAGCTTTTAAGATAGAACCACCAAACTTTGTAGGAACCTCCGCCCCATATCAGAATAGTGTGCTACTGCTTTATAGAAAGATACACCACCTGCCTCCACCCTTTTTATGCCTCCAACCGAGCCATTTTTCCCATAGACTTTCATGGGGACAATTTTCAAACTGCTCTCATTTTATCAGATCTCAAGATAAATCCACCAAAATCGATAAACATGGTCCAGGGATGGATAGAAATGATTCAACCACTTTTCACAACTATATCACTCTTTTATCACTTCTTTTTCATCCCTTCTTTTTCACCCATTCACTTCCATTCATTTTTCACTGCCTTCTAGCTCTTATGTTTTATATGCTATTACAACCAAAATCACTCGATATAGTACATCTGGTCAGATGTCAAGAAAGATACAATTATTTTTCACCACTCAATCTTTATTCATCCTTTTTTTATCCCTCCATTCTCCCATTGGAATACATTGCTTTTATAACTACATCAGCTGTATAGGTAGTACAACTATATCTGCTGTACTGACTAAGCTGTATATATGCTACACATGGTGGTATATGGTCTTATATGGTCTAAAACAGCTTTTTATTTTCTTCTATTCATTCTTTTTTCATTCCTTCATCCCTCCATCCTCCCATTGGAAACAACTAATATAACTCAATCAGCTGTTTAGATAGATCAACTAAAAATGCTATTCCAATTCAATCATATATATGCTAAACATAGTGTTATATGGTCTTATATGGTCTAAAACAGATATTTATTTTCTTCTATTCATTCTTTTTTCATTCCTTCATCCCTCCATCCTCCCATTGGAAACAACTAATATAACTGAATCAGCTGTTTAGATAGAACAACTAAAAATGCTATACCATTTCAACTGTATATATGCTAAACATGCTGTTATATGGTCTTATATGGTCTAAAACAACTTTTCATTTTCTTCTCTTTGTTCTTTTTTCATCCCTTCATCCCTCCATCCTCCCATTGGAAACAACTAATATAACTGAATCAGCTGTTTAGATAGAACAACTAAAAATGCTATACCATTTCAACTGTATATATGCTACACATGGTGGTATATGGTCTTATATGGTCTAAAACAGCTTTTTATTTTCTTCTATTCATTCTTTGTCATCCCTTCATCCCTCCATCCTCCCATAGGATTACATTGATTTCATAACTCCCTTAACTTTCAAGATACAGTGATCAAACTTGGTGACATGACTCAGTAGCTGATCCTTAACACTGCCCTGAATATCATATTGATGCCATTTGTTTATCATCCCATTCTATCATTTCATTCATCCCTCCATCCTCCCATAGAGAACCATTGATTTCATTAAATCCCTTAATTTTCAAGATACAGTGATCAAACTTGGTGACATGACTCAGTAGCTGATCCCTAGCACCGCACTGAATATCATATTGATGCCATTTGTCTATCCTCCCATTCTATCATTTCATTCATCCATCCATCCTCCCATTGTAAACCATTGATTTAATCAAATCTTTAATTTTCAAGATACAGTGATCAAAACTTGTGACATGACTCAGTAGCTGATCCCTAGCACCGCACTGAATATTATATTGATGTCATTTGTCTATCCTCCCATTCTATCATTTCATTCATCCCTCCATCCTCCCATAGAGAACCATTGATTTCATTAAATCCCTTAATTTTCAAGATACAGTGATCAAACTTGGTGACATGACTCAGTAGCTGATCCCTAGCACTGCACTGAATATCATATTGATGCCATTTGTCTATCCTCCCATTCTATCATTTCATTCATCCCTCCATCCTCCCATTGTAAACCATTGATTTAATCAAATCTTTAATTTTCAAGATACAGTGATCAAAACTTGTGACATGACTCAGTAGCTGATCCCTAGCACCGCACTGAATATCATATTGATGTCATTTGTCTATCCTCCCATTCTATCATTTTATTCATCCCTCCATCCTCCCATTGGAAACCTATGATTTAATCAAATCCTTAATTTTCAAGATACAGTGATCGAATTTGGTGAAATGACTCAGTAGCTGATCCCTAACACTGCCCTGAATATCATATTGATGCCATTTGTTTATCCTCCCATTCTATCATTTCATTCATCCCTCCATCCTCCCATTGGAAACCATTGATTTATTCAATCCCTTAATTTTCAAGATACAGTGATCAAACTTGGTGAAATGACTCAGTAGCTGATCCCTAGCACTACACCGAATATCATATTTATGCAATTTGTCTATCCTCCCTTTCTATCATTTCATTCATCCCTCCATACTCTCATAGTAACCCATTGATTTACTAACTGCCTTAATTTTCAAGATACAGTGATCAAACTTGGTAAAATTACTCAATAGCTGATGCTTGTCACTGTATTGAAGATCATATTGATGCCATTTGTCTATCCTTCCTTTCTATCATTTCGTTCATCCCTCCATCCTCCCATATGATTCAATTGGTTTTATAACTCCACCAGATGTATAGATAGAACAACTAAAACTGCTGTACTCACTCAACTGTAAATATACTAAATATGGTCTTACATGGTTTTAAACAGTTTTTTCTTCTATTCATTTGTTTTCATCCCTCCATCCTCCCATAGGAAACCATTGATTTTTTAACTGTTTCAGCTGGTAAGATAAAACAACTATATTTGCTGTCCTTATTGAACTACTATGCTTTTCTGGGACCAACTAATAACATTTAACATACTTAACATTGTTTTCATGCTGTTACAACAAGCTTTGTCAAGCCAACTTAAAGTTTGTTCACGAACTTTGCCTTTCTAGTTAAGTTGGCTTGACAAAGCCAACTTGCTGTTCTTCTTAATCTTCTTATTATTATTATTATTATTATTATTATTCCGACTCGTAAAAATTTGACACGCTATTTCGTCCACAGCTTTTAAGATAGAACCACCAAACTTTGTAGGAACCTCCGCCCTATATCAGAATAGTGTGCTTGTGCTTTATAGAAAGATACACCACCTGCCTCCACCCTTTTTATGCCTCCAACCGAGCCATTTTTCCCATAGACTTGCATGGGGCCAATTTTCAAACTGCTCTCATTTTGTCAGATTTCAAGATAAATCCACCAAACTCGATATACATGGTCCAGTGATGGAAAGAACGAAAACAACAACTTTTCACAACTCTATCACTCTTTTATCCCTTCTTTTTCATCCCTTCTTTTTCACCCATTCACTTCCATTCATTTTTCACTGCCTTGTAGCTCGTATGTTTTACATGCTATTACACCAAAATCACTAGATATAGTACATCTGGTCTGATATCAGTAAAGATACAACTATTTTTTACCACTCATTTTGTATTCATCCTTTTTTCATCCCTCCATTCTCCCATAGAAATACATTGATTTTATAACTACATCAGCTGTATAGATAGTACAACTATATCTGCTGTACTGACTAAGCTGTATATATGCTACACATGGTGGTATATGGTCTTATATGGTCTAAAACAGCTTTTTATTTTCTTCTATTCATTCTTTTTTCATTCCTTCATCCCTCCATCCTCCCATTGGAAACAACTAATATAACTCAATCAGCTGTTTAGATAGATCAACTAAACATGCTATTCCAATTCAATCTTATATATGATAAACATAGTGTTATATGGTCTTATATGGTCTAAAACAGCTTTATATTTTCTTCTATTCATTCTTTTTTCATTCCTTCATCCCTCCATCCTCCCATTGAAAACCACTGATAAAACTGAATCAGATGTATAGATAGAACAACTAAATCTGCTGTACTGATTCAACTGTTAATATGATAAATATGCTTTTATATGGTCTAAAACAGCTTTTTATTTTCTTCTATTCATTCTTTTTTCATTCCTTCATCCCTCCATCCTCCCATTTGAAACAACTAATATAACTCAATCAGCTGTTTAGATAGAACAACTAAAAATGCTATTCCAATTCAATTGTATATATGCTGAACATGGTGTTATATGGTCTTATATGGTCTAAAACAGTTTTTTTCTTTTCTTCTATTCATTCTTTTTCATCCTTTCATCCCTCCATCCTCCCATTGGAAACCATTGATTTAATCAAATCCTTAATTTTCAAGATACAGTGATCAAACCTTGTGACATGACTCAGTAGCTGATCCCTAGCACCGCACTGAATAGCATATTGATGCCATTTGTCTATCCTCCCATTCTATCACTTCATTCATCCCTCCATCCTCTCATAGACAACCATTGATTTAATCAAATCCTTAATTTTCAAGATACAGTGATCAAACCTTGTGACATGACTCAGTAGCTGATCCCTAGCACTGCACTGAATAGCATATTGATGCCATTTGTCTATCCTCCCATTCTATCATTTCATTCATCCCTCCATCCTCCCATTGGAAACCATTGATTTAATCAAATCCTTAATTTTCAAGATACAGTGATCAAACCTTGTGACATGACTCAGTAGCTGATCCCTAACACTGCCCTGAATATCATATTGATGCCATTTGTCTATCCTCCCATTCTATCATTTCATTCATCCCTCCATCCTCCCATTGGAAACCATTGATTTAATCAAATCCTTAATTTTCAAGATACAGTGATCAAACCTTGTGACATGACTCAGTAGCTGATCCCTAACACTGCCCTGAATATCATATTGATGCCATTTGTCTATCCTCCCATTCTATCATTTCATTCATCCCTCCATCCTCCCATTGGAAACCATTGATTTAATCAAATCCTTAATTTTCAAGATACAGTGATCAAACCTTGTGACATGACTCAGTAGCTGATCCCTAGCACCGCACTGAATATCTTATTGATGCCATTTGTCTATCCTCCCATTCTATCATTTCATTCATCCCTCCATCCTCCCATTGGAAACCATTGATTTAATCAAATCCTTAATTTTCAAGCTACAGTGATCAAACTTGGTGAAATGACTCAGTAGCTGATCCCTAGCACCGCACTGAATAGCATATTGATGCCATTTGTCTATCCTCCCATTCTATCATTTCATTCATCCCTCCATCCTCCCATTGAAAACCATTGATTTAATCAAATCCTTAATTTTCAAGATACAGTGATCAAACCTTGTGACATGACTCAGTAGCTGATCCCTAGCACCGCACTGAATAGCATATTGATGCCATTTGTCTATCCTCCCATTCTATCATTTCATTCATCCCTCCATCCTCCCATTGGAAACCTATGATTTAATCAAATCCTTAATTTTCAAGATACAGTGATCAAATTTGGTGAAATGACTCAGTAGCTGATCCCTAACACTGCCCTGAATATCATATTGATGCCATTTGTCTATCCTCCCATTCTATCATTTCATTCATCCCTCCATCCTCCCATTGGAAACCATTGATTTATTCAAATCCTTAATTTTCAAGATACAGTGATCAAACTTGGTGACATGACTCAGTAGCTGATCCCTAGCACTACACTGAATATCATATTGATGCAATTTGTCTATCCTCCCTTTCTATCATTTCATTCATCCCTCCATACTCTCATAGTAACCCATTGATTTACTAACTGCCTTAATTTTCAAGATACAGTGATCAAACTTGGTAAAATTACTCAATAGCTGATACCAACCATTGAGCTGCATTTCATATCGATGCCATTTGTCCATCTGCCATTTCTATCATTTCATTCATCCCTCCATCCTCCCATATGATTCAATTGGTTTTATAACTCCACCAGATGTATGGATAGAACAACTAAAACTGCTGTACTCACTCAACTGTAAATATACTAAATATGGTCTTACATGGTTTTAAACAGTTTTTTCTTCTATTCATTCGTTTTCATCCCTCCATCCTCCCATAAGAAACCATTGAATTTTTAACTGTTTCAGCTGGTAAGATAAAACAACTATATTTGCTGTCCTTATTGAACTACTATGCTTTTCTGGGACCAACTATTATCATTTAACATACTTAACATTGTCTTCATGCTGTTACAACAAGCTTTGTCAAGCCAACTTAAAGTTTGTTCACAAACTTTACTTTCTAGTTATGTTGGCTTGCGAAGCAGCCAACATACTGTTCTCTCTATTCTTCTTATTCTTCTTCTTATTATTATTCTATTCGAGTTTTCGGTAACTTTCACAGGTCGCAGTTTTTGAGCTAGAACCTTGAAAATTGGCAGGTTCACAGATCTCATATGGAAGAAGTGTGCTTGTGCTTTTGGGACATGTCGGACATACGGTGTCCTCAGGACAAGTCCTCAAAGTTGACTTTTTCCCATAGAGAATGAATGGCGGAATGTTCAGAAATGTCCCCAGTTAGTGTGCTGTCATGAAAAATCTCCTGGATAAACAGCTGTAAATTCCTTCCACTTTCATCTAGAAGCTCCATTTAAATTTTAAATGAGAGAGAAATTTGTCCTTTCTGGCACGCCAAAATATCTAATCATTTTATTAATTACTTTTAGAGTTATGAGCATTTGTTTGGCACTAGACACAGAAAACTGCCCCATTAACTCCCATGTTAATTTCTCAAAATCAGAACTGTCTTTTTCACAATTTGCCTCTGTGTTTAACTTGTGATAAATCAGACAATATTGGGTCAAACAACACATACATTACACCAAAATGATCAGCCAGGGGTCCTCTCTCATACAATATCTTCGGTTAAGCGATACGTTAAATAGAGCCCGAAGTACGACCGTTTGTTCGGAGGGTGCAAATCACATTAAACGAGGCTTCTAGAGTGGAAGAGACCGTGTTTCAGTTAAGGGATTTTTCACAATTTGCCTCTGTGTTTAACTTGTCATAAATCAGACAATATTGGGTCAAACAATACATAAATTACACCAAAATGATCAGCCAGGGGTCCTCTCTCATACAATATCTTCGGTTAAGTGATACGTTAAATAGAGCCCGAAGTACGACCGTTTGTTCGGAGGGTGCAAATCACATTAAACAAGGCGTCTACAGTGGCAGAGACCGTGTTTCAGTTAAGGGATTTTTCACAATTTGCCTGTTTTTAACTTGTCATAAATCAGACAATATTGGGTCAAACAACACACAAATTACACCAAAATAATCAGCCAGGGGTCCTCTCTCATACAATATCTTCGGTTAAGTGATACGTTAAATAGAGCCCGAAGTACGACCGTTTGTTCGGAGGGTGCAAATCACATTAAACAAGGC
Organism: Brachyhypopomus gauderio; assembly: GCF_052324685.1. Lineage (NCBI taxonomy): Eukaryota > Metazoa > Chordata > Actinopteri > Gymnotiformes > Hypopomidae > Brachyhypopomus > Brachyhypopomus gauderio. Next base: position 375,153 of record NC_135212.1, read on the forward strand.
GTCTACAGTGGTAGAGACCGTGTTTCAGTTAAGGGATTTTTCACAATTTGCCTGTTTTTAACTTGTCATAAATCAGACAATATTGGGTCAAACAAGACACAAATTACACCAAAATAATCAGCCAAAATAATCTCATACAATATTTTCGGTTAAGCGATAAGTTAAACAGGTCCCGAACTACAACCGTTTGTTCGGAGGGTGCAAATCACATTAAACAAGGCTTGTCCACTCAGACAAGCAGAGTCAGTTATTTTGAATGTCTCTCCCCCTCCCCCACGCGCACACACACATGTATCTCTCTCATACCCACTCCACACAGACACACACAGATGGAGCAGAGGAACAGATGGGGAAGATGGAGCAGAGGGGCAGATGGGGCAGGTAGAGCAGCAGGGCAGGTAGAGCAGCGGGGCAGATGGAGCAGACGGGCAGATGGGGCAGATAAAGCAGATGGGGCAGATGGATCAGAGGGGCAGATAGAGCAGATGGAGCACACACGCACGGAACCTCTTCTCTCCCTCAGTCCCTGCAGCAGTATTAACTGTATAACTGAACAACCACTCAATTTTAACTAACCCACAACCAATTACCCCTCAACAGTAATTGCCCCACCACAGGTAAGTACCCCCTCAACAAAAAAATCACATCTAAACAAGCTTTTAACATAAATTACACAGTAATCTTAATAGCCATCAACAACAATAACCCCAACAGGTCAATAACCCCTCAATGTCAACTACCCCACAGCCAATTACCCCTCAGCAATAATTGCCCCAAACAGCTATATTATCTCTCAACATCAACAACCCTATTAAACTAATAGCCTTCAACAATATCAAATACATCTGTATTAACTTCCCCAATGGCAATAGCCCCTCAACAGTAATTGCCCCACCACAGGTAAATACCCCCTCAACAAAACATTCCACATCTAAACAAGCTTTTAACAGGAACTACACAGTAATCTTAACACCCATCAACAACAATAACCCCAACAGGTCAATAACCCCTCAATGTCAACTACCCCACAGCCAATTACCCCTCAGCAGTAATTGCCCCAAAAAGCTAAATCACCTCTTAACATTAACAAACCCATTAAACTAATAGCCTTCAACAATATCAAATACATCTGCATTAACTACCCCAATGGCAATTTTACTACCCCACAACTAATTGCCCCTCAACAGTAATTGCCCCACCACAGGTAAATACCCCATCAACAAAAAAATCCACATCTAAACAAGCTTTTACCAGAAACTACAGTAATCTTAATACCCATCAACAACAGTAACCCCAACAGGTCAATAACCCCTCAATATCAACTACCCCACAGCCAATTACCCCTCAGCAGTAATTGCCCCAAACAGCTATATTACCTATTAACCGCAACAACACCATTAAACTAATAGCCTTCAACAATATCAAATACATCTGTATTAAATTTCCCAATGGCAATAGCCCCTCAACAGTAATTGCCCCACCACAGGTAAATACCCCCTCAATAAATAAAATCCACATCTAAACAAGCTTTTAACAGAAGCTACACAGTAATCTTAATATCCATCAACAACAATAACCCCAACAGGTCAATAACCCCTCAATATCAACTACCCCACAGCCAATTACCCCTCAGCAGTAATTGCCCCAAACTGCTAATCTACCTCTTAACCGCAACAACCCCATTAAACTAATAGCCTTCAACAATATTAAATACATCAGCATTAACTACCCCAATGGCAATAGCCCCTCAACAGTAATTACCCCACCATAGGTAAATACCCCTCAACAAAAAAATCCACATCTAAACAAGCTTTTAACAGAAACTACACAGTAATCTTAACAGCCATCAACAACAATAACCCCAACAGGTCAATAACCCCTCAATATCAACTACCCCACAGCCAATTACCCCTCAGCAGTAATTACCCCAATCACCTAAACTACCCCTTAACCGCAACATAATCTAACAATGATAACATTAAAACAACCTTTAACATTAGGTCGTCAACATTCAAAACAACGTTTCAGCTGCTTTGCAAGCCAACATAAAGTTTGTTCACAAACTTTGCCTATCTAGTTATTATTATTATTCCGACTCGTAAAAATTTGACACGCTATTTCGTCCACAGCTTTTAAGATAGAACCACCAAACTTTGTAGGAACCTCCACCCTATATCAGAATAGTGTGCTTGTGCTTTATAGAAAGATACACCACCTGCCTCCACCCTTTTTATGCCTCCAACCGAGCCATTTTTCCCATAGACTTGCATGGGGCCAATTTTCAAACTGCTCTCATTTTGTCAGATTTCAAGATAAATCCACCAAACTCGATATACATGGTCCAGTGATGGAAAGAACGAAAACAACAACTTTTCACAACTCTATCACTCTTTTATCCCTTCTTTTTCATCCCTTCTTTTTCACCCATTCACTTCCATTCATTTTTCACTGCCTTGTAGCTCGTATGTTTTACATGCTATTACCACCAAAATCACTAGATATAGTACATCTGGTCTGATATCAGTAAAGATACAACTATTTTTTACCACTCATTTTGTATTCATCCTTTTTTCATCCCTCCATTCTCCCATAGAAATACATTGATTTTATAACTACATCAGCTGTATAGATAGTACAACTATATCTGCTGTACTGACTAAGCTGTATATATGCTACACATGGTGGTATATGGTCTTATATGGTCTAAAACAGCTTTTTATTTTCTTCTATTCATTCTTTTTTCATTCCTTCATCCCTCCATCCTCCCATTGGAAACAACTAATATAACTCAATCAGCTGTTTAGATAGATCAACTAAACATGCTATTCCAATTCAATCTTATATATGATAAACATAGTGTTATATGGTCTTATATGGTCTAAAACAGCTTTTTATTTTCTTCTATTCATTCTTTTTTCATTCCTTCATCCCTCCATCCTCCCATTGAAAACCACTGATAAAAGTGAATCAGATGTATAGATAGAACAACTAAATCTGCTGTACTGATTCAACTGTTAATATGATAAATATGCTGTTATATGGTCTAAAACAGCTTTTTATTTTCTTCTATTCATTCTTTTTTCATTCCTTCATCCCTCCATCCTCCCATTGGAAACAACTAATATAACTCAATCAGCTGTTTAGATAGAACAACTAAAAATGCTATTCCAATTCAATTGTATATATGCTAAACATGGTGTTATATGGTCTTATATGGTCTAAAACAGTTTTTTCTTTTCTTCTATTCATTCTTTTTCATCCTTTCATCCCTCCATCCTCCCATTGGAAACCATTGATTTAATCAAATCCTTAATTTTCAAGATACAGTGATCAAACCTTGTGACATGACTCAGTAGCTGATCCCTAGCACCGCACTGAATAGCATATTGATGCCATTTGTCTATCCTCCCATTCTATCACTTCATTCATCCCTCCATCCTCTCATAGACAACCATTGATTTAATCAAATCCTTAATTTTCAAGATACAGTGATCAAACCTTGTAACATGACTCAGTCACTGATCCCTAGCACCGCACTGAATAGCATATTGATACCATTTGTCTATCCTCCCATTCTATCATTTCATTCATCCCTCCATCCTCCCATTGGAAACCATTGATTTAATCAAATCCCTAATTTTCAAGAAACAGTGATCAAACTTGGTGACATGACTCAGTAGCTGATCCCTAGCACCGCACTGAATAGCATATTGATGTCATTTGTCTATCCTCCCATTCTATCATTTCATTCATCCCTCCATCCTCCCATTGGAAACCATTGATTTAATCAAATCCTTAATTTTCAAGATACAGTGATCAAACCTTGTGACATGACTCAGTCACTGATCCCTAGCACCGCACTGAATAGCATATTGATACCATTTGTCTATCCTCCCATTCTATCATTTCATTCATCCCTCCATCCACCCATTGGAAACCATTGATTTAACCAAATCCTTAATTTTCAAGATACAGTGATCAAATTTGGTGAAATGACTCAGTAGCTGATCCCTAACACTGCCCTGAATATCATATTGATGCCATTTGTCTATCCTCCCATTCTATCATTTCATTCATCCCTCCATCCTCCCATTGGAAACCATTGATTTATTCAAATCCTTAATTTTCAAGATACAGTGATCAAACTTGGTGACATGACTCAGTAGCTGATCCCTAGCACCGCACTGAATATCATATTGATGTCATTTGTCTATCCTCCCATTCTATCATTTCATTCATCCCTCCATCCTCCCATTGGAAACCTATGATTTAATCAAATCCTTAATTTTTAAGATACAGTGATCAAATTTGGTGAAATGACTCAGTAGCTGATCCCTAACACTGCCCTGAATATCATATTGATGCCATTTGTCTATCCTCCCATTCTATCATTTCATTCATCCCTCCATCCACCCATTGGAAACCATTGATTTAACCAAATCCTTAATTTTCAAGATACAGTGATCAAATTTGGTGAAATGACTCAGTAGCTGATCCCTAACACTGCCCTGTATATCATATTGATGCCATTTGTCTATCCTCCCATTCTATCATTTCATTCATCCCTCCATCCTCCCATTGGAAACCATTGATTTATTCAAATCCTTAATTTTCAAGATACAGTGATCAAACTTGGTGACATGACTCAGTAGCTGATCCCTAGCACCGCACTGAATATCATATTGATGTCATTTGTCTATCCTCCCATTCTATCATTTCATTCATCCCTCCATCCTCCCATTGGAAACCATTGATTTAATCAAATCCTTAATTTTCAAGATACAGTGATCAAACCTTGTGACATGACTCAGTAGCTGATCCCTAGCACCGCACTGAATAGCATATTGATGCCATTTGTCTATCCTCCCATTCTATCATTTCATTCATCCCTCCATCCTCCCATTGGAAACCTATGATTTAATCAAATCCTTAATTTTTAAGATACAGTGATCAAATTTGGTGAAATGACTCAGTAGCTGATCCCTAACACTGCCCTGAATATCATATTGATGCCATTTGTCTATCCTCCCATTCTATCATTTCATTCATCCCTCCATCCTCCCATTGGAAACCATTGATTTATTCAAATCCTTAATTTTCAAGATACAGTGATCAAACTTGGTGACATGACTCAGTAGCTGATCCCTAGCACTACACTGAATATCATATTGATGCAATTTGTCTATCCTCCCTTTCTATCATTTCATTCATCCCTCCATACTCTCATAGTAACCCATTGATTTACTAACTGCCTTAATTTTCAAGATACAGTGATCAAACTTGGTAAAATTACTCAATAGCTGATACCAACCATTGAGCTGCATTTCATATCGATGCCATTTGTCCATCTGCCATTTCTATCATTTCATTCATCCCTCCATCCTCCCATATGATTCAATTGGTTTTATAACTCCACCAGATGTATGGATAGAACAACTAAAACTTCTGTACTCACTCAACTGTAAATATCCTAAATATGGTCTTACATGGTTTTAAACAGTTTTTTCTTCTATTCATTCGTTTTCATCCCTCCATCCTCCCATAAGAAACCATTGAATTTTTAACTGTTTCAGCTGGTAAGATAAAACAACTATATTTGCTGTCCTTATTGAACTACTATGCTTTTCTGGGACCAACTATTATCATTTAACATACTTAACATTGTCTTCATGCTGTTACAACAAGCTTTGTCAAGCCAACTTAAAGTTTGTTCACAAACTTTACTTTCTAGTTATGTTGGCTTGACAAAGCCAACATTCTGTTCTCCTTATTCTTCTTATTTTTATTATGTTGGCTTGACAAAGCCAACATTCTGTTCTCCCTATTCTTCTTTTTAAGTTGGCTTGACAAAGCCAACTTGCTGTTCTTCTTATTCTTCTTCTTATTATTATTATTATTATTATTCCCCCTCGTAAAAAACTAGACAGCTATTTCGTCCACAGCTTTTAAGATAGAAACACCAAACTTTGTAGGAACCTCCGCCCCATATCAGAATAGTGTGCTACTGCTTTATAGAAAGATACACCACCTGCCTCCACCCTTTTTATGCCTCCAACCGAGCCATTTTTCCCATAGACTTTCATGGGGACAATTTTCAAACTGCTCTCATTTTATCAGATCTCAAGATAAATTCACCAAAATCGATAAACATGGTCCAGGGATGGATAGAAATGATTCAACCACTTTTCACAACTATATCACTCTTTTATCACTTCTTTTTCATCCCTTCTTTTTCACCCATTCACTTCCATTCATTTTTCACTGCCTTCTAGCTCGTATGTTTTACATGCTATTACCACCAAAATCACTAGATATAGTACATCTGGTCTGATATCAGTAAAGATAAAACTATTTTTTACCACTCATTTTGTATTCATCCTTTTTTCATCCCTCCATTCTCCCATAGAAATACATTGATTTTATAACTACATCAGCGGTATAGATAGTACAACTATATCTGCTGTACTGACTAAGCTGTATATATGCTACACATGGTGGTATATGGTCTTATATGGTCTAAAACAGCTTTTTATTTTCTTCTATTCATTCTTTTTTCATTCCTTCATCCCTCCATCCTCCCATTGGAAACAACTAATATAACTCAATCAGCTGTTTAGATAGAACAACTAAAAATGCTATTCCAATTCAATCGTATATATGCTAAACATAGTGTTATATGGTCTTATATGGTCTAAAACAGCTTTTTATTTTCTTCTATTCATTCTTTTTTCATTCCTTTATCCCTCCATCCTCCCATTAGAAACAACTAATATAACTCATTCAGCTGTTTAGATAGAACAACTAAAAATGCTATACCATTTCAACTGTATATATGCTAAACATGCTGTTATATGGTCTTATATGGTCTAAAACAACTTTTTATTTTCTTCTTTGTTCTTTTTTCATCCTTCCATCCCTCCATCCTCCCATAGGATTACATTGATTTCATAACTACCTTAATTTTCAAGATACAGTGATCAAACTTGGTGAAATGACTCAGTAGCTGATCCCTAGCACCGCACTGAATAGCATATTAATGCCATTTGTCTATCCTCCCATTCTATCATTTCATTCATCCCTCCATCTTCCCATTGGAAACCATTGATTTAATCAAATCCTTAATTTTCAAGATACAGTGATCAAACCTTGTGACATGACTCAGTAGCTGATCCCTAACACTGCCCTGAATATCATATTGAAGCCTTTTGTTTATCCTCCCATTCTATCATTTCATTCATCCCTCCATCATCCCATTGGAAACCATTGATTTAATCAAATCCTTAATTTTCAAGATACAGTGATCAAACTTGGTGACATGACTCAGTAGCTGATCCCTGGCACTGCACTGAATATCATATTGATGCCACTTGTCTATCCTCCCATTCTATCATTTCATTCATCCCTCCATCCTCTCATTGTAAACCATTGATTTAATCAAATCCTTAATTTTCAAGATACAGTGATCAAAACTTGTGACATGACTCAGTAGCTGATCCCTAGCACCGCACTGAATAGCATATTGATGCCATTTGTCTATCCTCCCATTCTATCACTTCATTCATCCCTCCATCCTCTCATAGACAACCATTGATTTAATCAAATCCTTAATTTTCAAGATACAGTGATCAAACCTTGTGACATGACTCAGTCACTGATCCCTAGCACCGCACTGAATAGCATATTGATACCATTTGTCTATCCTCCCATTCTATCATTTCATTCATCCCTCCATCCTCCCATTGGAAACCATTGATTTAATCAAATCCCTAATTTTCAAGATACAGTGATCAAACTTGGTGAAATGACTCAGTAGCTGATCGCTAACACTGACCTGAATATCATATTGATGCCATTTGTCTATCCTCCCATTCTATCAATTCATTCATCCCTCCATCATCCCATTGGAAACCATTGATTTAATCAAATCCTTAATTTTCAAGATACAGTTATCAAACCTTGTGACATGACTCAGTAGCTGATCCCTAGCACCGCACTGAATATCATATTGATGCCATTTGTCTATCCTCCCATTCTATCATTTCATTCATCCCTCCATCCTCCCATTGGAAACCATTGATTTAATCAAATCCTTAATTTTCAAGATACAGTGATCAAACCTTGTGACACGACTCAGTAGCTGATCCCTAGCACCGCACTGAATAGCATATTGATGCCATTTGCCTATCCTCCCATTCTATCATTTCATTCATCCCTCCATCCACCCATTGGAAACCATTGATTTAACCAAATCCTTAATTTTCAAGATACAGTGATCAAATTTGGTGAAATGACTCAGTAGCTGATCCCTAACACTGCCCTGAATATCATATTGATGCCATTTGTCTATCCTCCCATTCTATCATTTCATTCATCCCTCCATCCTCCCATTGGAAACCATTGATTTATTCAAATCCTTAATTTTCAAGATACAGTGATCAAACTTGGTGACATGACTCAGTAGCTGATCCCTAGCACCGCACTGAATATCATATTGATGTCATTTGTCTATCCTCCCATTCTATCATTTCATTCATCCCTCCATCCTCCCATTGGAAACCATTGATTTAATCAAATCCTTAATTTTCAAGATACAGTGATCAAACCTTGTGACATGACTCAGTAGCTGATCCCTAGCACCGCACTGAATAGCATATTGATGCCATTTGTCTATCCTCCCATTCTATCATTTCATTCATCCCTCCATCCTCCCATTGGAAACCTATGATTTAATCAAATCCTTAATTTTCAAGATACAGTGATCAAATTTGGTGAAATGACTCAGTAGCTGATCCCTAACACTGCCCTGAATATCATATTGATGCCATTTGTCTATCCTCCCATTCTATCATTTCATTCATCCCTCCATCCTCCCATTGGAAACCATTGATTTATTCAAATCCTTAATTTTCAAGATACAGTGATCAAACTTGGTGACATGACTCAGTAGCTGATCCCTAGCACCGCACTGAATATCATATTGATGTCATTTGTCTATCCTCCCATTCTATCATTTCATTCATCCCTCCATCCTCCCATTGGAAACCATTGATTTAATCAAATCCTTAATTTTCAAGATACAGTGATCAAACCTTGTGACATGACTCAGTAGCTGATCCCTAGCACCGAACTGAATAGCATATTGATGCCATTTGTCTATCCTCCCATTCTATCATTTCATTCATCCCTCCATCCTCCCATTGGAAACCTATGATTTAATCAAATCCTTAATTTTCAAGATACAGTGATCAAATTTGGTGAAATGACTCAGTAGCTGATCCCTAACACTGCCCTGAATATCATATTGATGCCATTTGTCTATCCTCCCATTCTATCATTTCATTCATCCCTCCATCCTCCCATTGGAAACCATTGATTTATTCAAATCCTTAATTTTCAAGATACAGTGATCAAACTTGGTGACATGACTCAGTAGCTGATCCCTAGCACTACACTGAATATCATATTGATGCAATTTGTCTATCCTCCCTTTCTATCATTTCATTCATCCCTCCATACTCTCATAGTAACCCATTGATTTACTAACTGCCTTAATTTTCAAGATACAGTGATCAAACTTGGTAAAATTACTCAATAGCTGATACCAACCATTGAGCTGCATTTCATATCGATGCCATTTGTCCATCTGCCATTTCTATCATTTCATTCATCCCTCCATCCTCCCATATGATTCAATTGGTTTTATAACTCCACCAGATGTATGGATAGAACAACTAAAACTGCTGTACTCACTCAACTGTAAATATACTAAATATGGTCTTACATGGTTTTAAACAGTTTTTTCTTCTATTCATTCGTTTTCATCCCTCCATCCTCCCATAAGAAACCATTGAATTTTTAACTGTTTCAGCTGGTAAGATAAAACAACTATATTTGCTGTCCTTATTGAACTACTATGCTTTTCTGGGACCAACTATTATCATTTAACATACTTAACATTGTCTTCATGCTGTTACAACAAGCTTTGTCAAGCCAACTTAAAGTTTGTTCACAAACTTTACTTTCTAGTTATTATTATTCTTCATCTTATTATTATTCTATTTCGATTTTCGGTAACTTTCACAGGTCACAGTTTTTGAGCTAGAACCTTGAAATTTGGCAGGTTCGCAGATCTCATTTGGAAGAAGTGTGCTTGTGCTTTTGGGACATATTGGACATACGGTGTCCGCAGGACAAGTCCTCAAAGTGGACATTTCCCCATAGGGAATGAATGGCGGAATGTTCAGAAATGTCCCCAGTTAGAGTGTGCTGTCATGAAAAATCATCAAAAATCTCCTGGATAAACAGCTGTAAATTCCTTCCACTTTCATCTAGAAGCTCCATTTAAATTTTAAATGGGAGAGAAACTTGTCCTTTCTGTTAAACCAAGATATCTAATCATTTGATCAATTACTTTTAGAGTTATGAGCATTTGTTTGGCATTAGACACAAAAAACTGCCCCATTAACTCCCATGTTAATTTCTCAACATCAGAAGTGGATTTTCACAATTTGCCTCTATATTTAACTTGTCATAAATCAGACAATATTGGGTCAAACAACACACAAATTACATCAAAATGATCCGCCAGGGGTCCTCTCTCATACAATATCTTCAGTTAAGCAATAAGTTAAACAGGTCCCGAACTACAACCGTTTGTTCGGAGGGTGCAAATCACATTCTAGAGTGGCAGAGACACTGTGTCAGTTAAGGGATTTTTCACAATTTGCCTCTGTTTTTAACTTGTCATAAATCAGACAATATTGGGTCAAACAACACACAAATTACATCAAAATGATCCACCAGGGGTCCTCTCTCATAGGATATTTTCAGTTAAACGATAAGTTAAACAGGTCCCGAACTACAACCGTTTGTTCGGAGGGTGCAAATCACATTAAACAAGCAGAGATAGTGACAGTTATTTTGAATGTCTCTCCTCCTCCCCCCACACACGCACGTCCACATACATACATGTTCCTCATACCCATTCCACACAGACACACACAGCCTTCAACATCATTTAGCAGGATGTGAACATTTAAACAACCTTTAACATCATTTAACATTGATAACATTAAAACAACCTTTAACATTATTTAGCAGGTTATCAACATTTAAACAACCTTTAACATCATTTAGCAGGTTTTCAACATTTAAACTGCCTTCAACATCATTTAGCAGGATGTCAACATTTAAACAACCTTTAACATCATTTAGCAGGTTATCAACATTTAAACAGCCTTCAACATCATTTAACAGTGATAACATTAAAACAACCTTTAACATCCTTTAACAAGTTATCAACATTAAAACAAGCTTTAACATCATTTAGCAGGTTATCAACATTTAAACAGCCTTCAACATCATTTAGCAGGATGTCAACATTTAAACATCCTTTAACATCATTTAGCAGGTTATCAACATTTAAACAGCCTTCAACATCATTTAGCAGGATGTCAACATGTAAAAAACAACCTTTAACATCATTTAACATTACATTGATAACATTAAAACAACCTTTAACATTATTTAGCAGGTTATCAACATTTAAACAACCTTTAAAATCATTTAGCAGGTTATCAACATTTAAACAGCCTTCAACATCATTCAGCAGGATGTCAACATTTAAACAAACTTTAACATCATTTAACAACAACCTTTAACATTAGGTCAATGGAGCAGAGGGGCAGATGGAGCAGAGGGGCAGATGGAGCAGAGGGACAGATGGAGCAGAGGGGCTGATGGGGCAAAGGGGCAGATGGAGCAGAGGGGCAAATGGAGCAGAGGGGCAGATAGAGCAGAGGGGCAGATGGAGCAGAGGGGTGAAGGGGCAGAGGGGCTGATGGGGCAGCTGGGGCAGAGGGGCGAAGGGGCAGATGGAGCAGAGGGGGCAGATAGAGCAGAGGGGCAGATGGAGCAGAGGGGTGAAGGGGCAGAGGGGCTGATGGGGCAAAGGGGCAGATGGGGCAGGGGGGCAGATGGAGCAGAGGGGCAGATGGGCAGCAGTGATAACATTTAAACAACCTTTAACATTATTTAACAGGTTTATCAACATTTAAACAACCTTTAACATTCTTTAGCAAGTTATCAACATTTAAACAACCTTTAACATCATTTAGCAGATAATCAACATTTAAACAACCTTTAACATTATTTAGCAGGTTATCAACATTTAAACAACCTTTAACATTATTTTAACATTAATAACATTAAAACAACCTTTAACATTAGGTCATCAACATTCAAAACAGCCTTTTTAGCTGCTTTGTCAAGCCAACATAAAGTTTGTTCCACGAACTTTGCCTTTCTAGTTATTATTATTATTATTATTATTATTCTATTTCGATTTTCGGTCGTTTTCACAGGTCACAGTTTTTGAGCTAGAACCTTGAAATTTGGCATGTTCGCAGATCTCATTTGGAAGAAGTGTGCTTGTGCTTTTGGGACATATTGGACATACGGTGTCCGCAGGACAAGTCCTCAAAGTGGACTTTTCCCCATAGGGAATGAATGGCGGAATGTTCAGAAATGTCCCCAGTTAGAGTGTGCTGTCATGAAAAATCATCAAAAATCTCCTGGATAAACAGCTGTAAATTCCTTCCACTTTCATCTAGAAGCTCCATTTAAATTTTAAATGGGAGAGAAACTTGTCCTTTCTGTTAAACCAAGATATCTAATCATTTGATCAATTACTTTTAGAGTTATGAGCATTTGTTTGGCATTAGACACAAAAAACTGCCCCATTAACTCCCATGTTAATTTCTCAACATCAGAATTGGATTTTCACAATTTGCCTCTATATTTAACTTGTCATAAATCAGACAATATTGGGTCAAACAACACACAAATTACATCAAAATGATCCACCAGGGGTCCTCTCTCATAGGATATTTTCGGTTAAACGATAAGTTAAACAGGTCCCGAACTACAACCGTTTGTTCGGAGGGTGCAAATCACATTCTAGAGTGGCAGAGACACTGTGTCAGTTAAGGGATTTTTCACAATTTGCCTCTGTTTTTAACTTGTCATAAATCAGACAATATTGGGTCAAACAACACACAAATTACATCAAAATGATCCACCAGGGGTCCTCTCTCATAGGATATTTTCGGTTAAACGATAAGTTAAACAGGTCCCGAACTACAACCGTTTGTTCGGAGGGTGCAAATCACATTAAACAAGCAGAGATAGTGACAGTTATTTTGAATGTCTCTCCTCCTCCCCCCACACACGCACGTCCACATACATACATGTTCCTCATACCCATTCCACACAGACACACACAGCCTTCAACATCATTTAGCAGGATGTGAACATTTAAACAACCTTTAACATCATTTAACATTGATAACATTAAAACAACCTTTAACATTATTTAGCAGGTTATCAACATTTAAACAACCTTTAACATCATTTAGCAGGTTTTCAACATTTAAACTGCCTTCAACATCATTTAGCAGGATGTCAACATTTAAACAACCTTTAACATCATTTAGCAGGTTATCAACATTTAAACAGCCTTCAACATCATTTAACAGTGATAACATTAAAACAACCTTTAACATCCTTTAACAAGTTATCAACATTTAAACAACCTTTAATATCATTTAGGAGATTATCAACATTTAAACAGTCTTCAACATCATTTAACAACAACCTTTAACATTAGGTCAATGGAGCAGATGGAGTAGAGGGGCAGATGGAGCAGAGGGGCAGCTGGGGCAGAGGGGCGAAGGGGCAGATGGAGCAGAGGGGCAGAGGGGCGAAGGGGCAGATGGAGTAGAGGGGGCAGATAGAGCAGAGGGGCAGACGGGGCAGAGGGGTGAAGGGGCAGAGGGGCTGATCGGGCAAAGGGGCAGATGGAGCAGATGGAGCAGAGGGGCAGATGGAGCAGAGGGGCAGATAGAGCAGAGGGGCAGATGGAGCAGAGGGGCTGATGTGGCAAAGGGGCAGATGGAGCAGAGGGGCAGATGGGCAGCAGTGATAACATTTAAACAACCTTTAACATTCTTTAGCAAGTTATCAACATTAAAACAACCTTTAACATCATTTAGCAGGTTATCAACATTTAAACAGCCTTCATCATCATTTAGCAAGATGTCAACATTAAAACAACCTTTAACATTATTTAGCAGGTTATCAACATTTAAACAACCTTTAACATCATTTAGCAGGTTATCAACATTTAAACTGCCTTCAACATCATTTAGCAGGATGTCAACATTTAAACAACCTTTAACATCATTTAGCAGGTTATCAACATTTAAACAGCCTTCAACATCATTTAGCAGGATGTCAACATTCAAACAATCTTTAACATCATTTAACAGTGATAACATTAAAACAACCTTTAACATTATTTAGCAGGTTATCAACATTTAAACAACCTTTAACATTATTTAGCAGGTTATCAACATTTAAACAACCTTTAATATCATTTAGCAGATTATCAACATTTAAAAAGCCTTCAACATCATTTAACAACAGCCTTTAACATTAGGTCAATGGAGCAGATGGAGCAGAGGTGCAGATGGAGCAGAGGGGCAGATGGGGCAGATAGAGCAGAGGGACAGATGGAGCAGAGGGGCTGATAAGGCAAAGGGGCAGATGGGGCAGATAGAGCAGAGGGGCAGATGGAGCAGAGGGGCAGATGGGCAGCAGTGATAACATTTAAACAACCTTTAACATTATTTAACAGGTTTATCAACATTTAAACAACCTTTAACATTCTTTAGCAAGTTATCAACATTAAAACAACCTTTAACATCATTTAGCAGGTTATCAACATTTAAACAGCCTTCATCATCATTTAGCAAGATGTCAACATTAAAACAACCTTTAACATTATTTAGCAGGTTATCAACATTTAAACAACCTTTAACATCATTTTAACATTAATAACATTAAAACAACCTTTAACATTAGGTCATCAACATTCAAAACAGCCTTTTTAGCTGCTTTGTCAAGCCAACATAAAGTTTGTTCCACGAACTTTGCCTTTCTAGTTATTATTATTATTCTATTTCGATTTTCGGTCGTTTTCACAGGTCACAGTTTTTGAGCTAGAACCTTGAAATTTGGCATGTTCGCAGATCTCATTTGGAAGAAGTGTGCTTGTGCTTTTGGGACATATTGAATCCGTGTATCATTCGTTCATTTGATATTCAACTTAAAATCAAAATCGGAAAATCAAAAAACCATTCATTATTTTGTTTTTCGTTTTGAATATAAAAACAAAAAAACAAACCAGGCTTGTATTTTTCAGTTTTTTATTTGATGATCCAAACAAAAATAGCAAAATAAAAAAACGGGTTCGGAGCCGAACTTGATTTTGATTTTTTAACTTGACCCATTTGTGTGCCCCGGAAGTTACTGATATGTTTATTCTTCGTGGTCTTCGTTTGTGCGGGAGTGCGCTGCAGTGTTACTTGTTCTACTCTGAGCCTAAACATTGGAACATAGTCTATATTGGTATAGACAACGTGACCATATTGGAACCACATTCTAGATTAATTAAATATTTATTTGAAGGTGGCAAGACGCCTGCAGAGATTTCGTGCACGTTGCAGCAAATGGATATCCAGTGATGATCCGGTGTTAATATTTGTCATTGTGTTTTGTAGTGTTCGTTTACTTTAGTCTCTGCTGTGTTTTCTGTGCCTTGTATTATTTATATAAACGTGTTTTCCTTTCATAATCGCTGTGGTCCTTTATATTCCTTCGTGAGTGTTTCTGTGAAGTGTGTTCTGTATGCCTTGTAAGTTGCGCACTCTCCGTGTGGGCGCGGTTCACTTAGAGCTAGGGTGACCAGACGTCCTCTTTTTCCCGGACATGTCCTACTTTTGAGACCTAAAAAATGTCCGGGGGGAATTTGTTCGACTGCCTCAAACAGAATACATGTACAGTGCAAAAGTGTTTACAAGTGAAAGCACGTGTGTCCGCCGGTTCTACGGCGATGAAACGAAAGTGTACGTTTACGGAGGAGTTAAAGAGAAAAAACGTTCGACACACACACCATCCACCTAAATCATTCACCGATACACCGATGACCCCCACCCAGTACAAAAGGTGTCCTCCTTTTCAGAAACCCAACTCTGGTCACCCTACTAGAGGAGACTAGCTCCGTTAAAGTATGTGCCAGCCCTTTATCGCGATTGTGTCCAACCCACCACGTTACACAGATATTGGTATATTATTTATTTCAGTAATTCCATTCAAAAGATGAAACTTGTATATTATACTCATTCGTTGCACGCCGACTGATATATTTAAGAAAATTTGAATATTGTGAAAAGGTTCAATATTGAAGACAATATTAAATAGCTAATGAACTAAAACTGGTCTCTCAGTCTAGTTCTGTATGCTAGACAGTCATGGGAAAGAAAAACAAGTAGTTATATATATTAAGTGCATCCTAAACAACAACCTACAACTCTTATTACAGGTGCTGTTCATAAAATAAGAATATTATGAAAAGCTATTGAAATAATTAGATAAAAACTCACCACCACTATTAGGTAAGAGGTAGAAATACTCATATCTGAGTTGTAGGTTGCTGGTCATCATGGGCTTAATGTAATACAACTTGTTTGGTGCTGTTCTGATGGACCGTTTAAAAGCTATTGAAATTAAAAGATAAAAACTCACCACCACTATTAGGTAAGAGGTAGAAATACCCATATCTGACTTATAGGTTGTTGCTTAGGATTGCGCTTAATATATAATAGCTTGTTTTATGATCTTATGATGCACCATTTAAAAGCTATTGACATAATTAGACAAAAACTGACCTCCACAAATTGGTGCAAGGTAGAAATACCCATATAAATGTGCCATATTTTGTCAATTGTGATTTTTTTTCACCGCGATCGAAATTTGTCCTCCACTTTTTACCCATCTGTGCAGTTAGAACACACACACACTAGTGATTACTAGGGGGCTGTGGTGCACACGTGCCCAGAGCAGTGGGCAGCCCGGCACCCGGGGAGCAGTTGGGGTTGGGTGCCTTGCTCAAGGGCACCTCAGTCATGGCCTCAAGCCTGGGAATCAAACCCACGACCCTCCGGTCACAAGACCAGTTCCCTACAATCAGGCCATGACTGCCCGTTGTATTACAAGTTGTATTACACAAAGTGCATCCTAAATAACAACTATATACTTTGTGTAATACAACTTGTTTGGTGGTCTTATGATGGACCATTGAAAAGATATTGAAATTATTGAAAAGAAAAAAAAACAGAGTGCGCAGTGCTCTGGGGCCTTTACTACCGCCACTTGCGTCCGTGTTAACGTAATTTGTAGACGGTGCCTTAGACGTCGTAGCGGTCACAATAGTACATTTTAAATAAAATGTTGTATACAACTTAAATATGTATATTCCTGGCGTAAACAAAGTTGTAGATATTTATTTTGCACATTTGGGCACTTATTATTGAAGAAAGAATTCCGAATATGCAAACGTGAAACCAACTTTACCGCAGTCAAACGAAGACCACGAAGAACAACTTCCGGGGCACACAAATGGGTCGAGTTAAAAAATCAAAATCAAGTTCGGCTCCGAATCCGATTTTTAATTTAGCTAGTTTTGTTTGGATCATCAAATAAAAAACTGAAAAATACAAGCCTGATTTGTTTTTTTGTTTTTATATTCAAAACGAAAAACAAAATAATGAACTGTTTTTTTGATTTTCCGATTTTGATTTTCAGTTGAATATCAAATGAACGAATGATACACGGATTATATTGGGCATACGGTGTCCGCAGGACAAGTCCTCAAAGTGGACTTTTCCCCATAGGGAATGAATGGCGGAATGTTCAGAAATGTCCCCAGTTAGAGTGTGCTGTCATGAAAAATCATCAAAAGTCTTCTGGATAAACTGCTGTAAAATCCTTAAACTTTCATCTAGAAGCTCCATTTAAATTTTAAATGGGAGAGAAACTTGTCCTTTCTGTTAAACCAAGATATCTAATCATTTGATCAATTACTTTTAGAGTTATGAGCATTTGTTTGGCATTAGACACAAAAAACTGCCCCATTAACTCCCATGTTAATTTCTCAACATCAGAATTGGATTTTCACAATTTGCCTCTATATTTAACTTGTCATAAATCAGACAATATTGGGTCAAACAACACACAAATTACATCAAAATGATCCGCCAGGGGTCCTCTCTCAGACAATATCTTCAGTTAAGCAATAAGTTAAACAGGTACCGAACTACAACCGTTTGTTCGGAGGGTGCAAATCACATTCTAGAGTGGCAGAGACAGTGTCAGTTAAGGGATTTTTCACAATTTGCCTCTGTTTTTAACTTGTCATAAATCAGACAATATTGGGTCAAACAACACACAAATTACATCAAAATGATCAGCCAGGGGTCCTCTCTCATACAATATTTTCGGTTAAGCGATAAGTTAAACAGGTCCCGAACTACAACCGTTTGTTCGGAGGGTGCAAATCACATTAAACAAGGCTTCTCAACTCAGACAAGCAGAGATAGTGACAGTTATTTTGAATGTCTCTCCCCCTCCCCCCACACACGCACGTCCACATACAAACATGTTCCTCATACCCACTCCACACAGACACACACAGCCTTCAACATCATTTAGCAGGATGTCAACATTTAAACAGCCTTTAACATCATTTAACATTGATAACATTAAAACAACCTTTAACATCATTTAACATTGATAACATTAAAACAACCTTTAACATTATTTAGCAGGTTATCAACATTTAAACAACCTTTAACATCATTTAGCAGGTTTTCAACATTTAAACAGCCTTCAACATCATTTAGCAGGATGTCAACATTTAAACAACCTTTAACATTATTTAGCAGGTTATCAACATTTAAACAACCTTTAACATCATTTTAACATTAATAACAAAACAACCTTTAACATTAGGTCATCAACATTCAAAACAGCCTTTTTAGCTGCTTTGTCAAGCCAACATAAAGTTTGTTCCACGAACTTTGCCTTTCTAGTTATGTTGGCTTGCGAAGCAGCCAACATACTGTTCTCCCTATTCTTCTTATTCTTCTTCTTCTTATTATTATTATTCTATTCGAGTTTTCGGTAACTTTCACAGGTCGCAGTTTTTGAGCTAGAACCTTGAAAATTGGCAGGTTCACAGATCTCATATGGAAGAAGTGTGCTTGTGCTTTTGGGACATGTCGGACATACGGTGTCCTCAGGACAAGTCCTCAAAGTTGACTTTTTCCCATAGAGAATGAATGGCGGAATGTTCAGAAATGTCCCCAGTTAGTGTGCTGTCATGAAAAATCTCCTGGATAAACAGCTGTAAATTCCTTCCACTTTCATCTAGAAGCTCCATTTAAATTTTAAATGAGATAGACGTTTGTCCTTTCTAGCACGCCAAAATATCTAATCATTTTATCAATTACTTTTAGAGTTATGAGCATTTGTTTGGCACTAGACACAGAAAACTGCCCCATTAACTCCCATGTTAATTTCTCAAAATCAGAACTGTCTTTTTCACAATTTGCCTCTGTGTTTAACTTGTCATAAATCAGACAATATTGGGTCAAACAACACATAAATTACACCAAAATGATCAGCCAGGGATCCTCTCTCATACAATATCTTCGGTTAAGCGATACGTTAAATAGAGCCCGAACTACGACCGTTTGTTCGGAGGGTGCAAATCACATTAAACAAGGCGTCTACAGTGGCAGAGACCGTGTTTCAGTTAAGGGATTTTTCACAATTTGCCTGTTTTTAACTTGTCATAAATCAGACAATATTGGGTCAAACAACACACAAATTACACCAAAATGATCAGCCAGGGGTCCTCTCTCATACAATATCTTCGGTTAAGCGATACGTTAAATAGAGCCCGAAGTACGACCGTTTGTTCGGAGGGTGCAAATCACATTAAACGAGGCTCCTCCACTCAGAGTTGTGTCAGTTATGTTGAATGTGTCTCCCCCTCCCCCTCACACACGCACGCACACACACATGCATCTCTCTCATACCCACTCCACACAGACACACACAGATGGAGCAGAGGAACAGATGGGGAAGATGGAGCAGAGGGGCAGATGGGGCAGGTAGAGCAGCAGGGCAGGTAGAGCAGCGGGGCAGATGGAGCAGATGGATCAGAGGGGCAGATAGAGCAGATGGGGCAGAAGGGCAGATGGATCAGAGGGGCAGATGGGGCAGATAGAGCAGATGGAGCACACACGCACGGAACCTCTTCTCTCCCTCAGTCCCTGCAGCAGTATTAACTGTATAACTGAACAACCACTCAATTTTAACTAACCCACAACCAATTACCCCTCAACAGTAATTGCCCCACCACAGGTAAATACCCCCTCAACAAAACATTCCACATCTAAACAAGCTTTTAACAGGAACTACACAGTAATCTTTATACCCATCAACAACAATAACCCCAACAGGTCAATAACCCCTCAATATCAACTACCCCACAGCCAATTACCCCTCAGCAGTAATTGCCCCAAACAGCTATATTACCTATTAACCGCAACAACACCATTAACCCTTTCCAGCATGTTGGTTACTATTAGAAACCACCTTGTTTTTCCTCATTTCTCAATTTGCATTGGTTTTTAAAGAGGGAACCTCTAAATTTTCTGAAAATGTTTCATGTTGTTACACGGACCCTTAAAAAAGTAACACACAGGAAGTGATGTAAGCACTGTAGTTTCTCTGTAAAAGCTAGGTCTGCAAGTTTGTTGGAGGGGTCTGTCCAAAATTGCTTACCAGGTGATCCAGGTTGGTTTTGTATGTATGGTTGTTGTTTTTAATTGTAGATAACATACTATAGACTGAGAAAATAGAAAAATAATAATAAAACTAAAACAATATATACATTTATAGGGCTAAAATGTGGTGGTTTTGCCTAGTAACCACTGTGAAAATATGTCAAGTAGAGGGTCAAAATTGGTGGTTACCCATAGTAACCACAGTGCATGTAGGGCAAACAGAAATCACATGGAGAAATGGTGATAGACATTGAGCCTATATCCCTGAATGTTGTGAACAAACTGGTCCAGTTGACACTAATGAACTGACCAGTCCAGTAGACTTTTTCATGTGCTTATTTGATGAGGATCTTTTTGAGCATATGACATTTCACAGTAACCTGTATGCCACCCAGGCAGGGAAAACTTTCCAGCCCGTCACCACTGAAGAAATGAAATGGATGTGCACAGAGTGCAAAGTTGGGCTGTGCATCAATCAGACAAAGAGCTGCTTTCATCTTTATCACAAAAAATTAAATAATACAATGCAATCTTACAGGTAGCTGAGAATTAAATGAAAATGTAAGTAATATAGTAGGCGCCACTTAATGCACAGTGGTTACCCAGAGAAACCACCTCAGAAATGAACTTTGACCCTGAATTAAAAAAAAATTACCCCAAATCTGTTTTAGTTTAATGGTTTGTAACTTGTTCATATCAGTAAATTTGGTATTATGCAAAAAGAATTGTGTGTGTGCCTGAAAGGGTTAAACGAATAGCCTTCAACAATATCAAATACATCTGCATTAACTACCCCAATGGCAATAGCCCCTCAACAGTAATTGCCCCACCACAGGTAATTGCCCCTCAACAACAAATACAACATCTAAACAAGCTTTTAACAGATACTACACAGAAATCTTTAAAGCTATCAACAACAATAACCCCAACAGGTCAATAACCCCTCAATGTCAACTACCCCACACCCAATTACCCCTCAGCAGTAATTACCCCAAACACCTAAACTACTCCTTAACCGCAACATAATTATGTTGGCTTGCGAAGCAGCCAACATACTGTTCTCCCTATTCTTCTTATTTTTATGTTGGCTTGCGAAGCAGCCAACATACTGTTCTCCCTATTCTTCTTTTTCTTATTATGTTGGCTTGCGAAGCAGCCAACATACTGTTCTCTCTATTCTTCTTATTATTATTATTCTATTCGAGTTTTCGGTAACTTTCACAGGTCGCAGTTTTTGAGCTAGAGCCTTGAAAATTGGCAGGATCACAGATCCCATATGGAAGAAGTGTGCTTGTGCTTTTGGGACATGTCGGACATACGGTGTCCTCAGGACAGCGCTCCAAAGTTGACTTTTTCCCATAGAGAATGAATGGCGGAATGTTCAGAACTGAACATTCCGTAAGGGAGATCCCCACAGCCTCACACAACACACGCACGGAACCTCTTCTCTCCCTCAGTCCCTGCAGCAGTATTAACTGTATAACTGAACAACCACTCAATTTTAACTAACCCACAACCAATTACCCCTCAACAGTAATTGCCCCATAACAGTAATTGCCCCACCACAAATAAATACCCCCTCAAAAAAAAACAAGCTTTTACCTGGAACTACACAATAATCTTAATACACATCAACAACAATAACCCCAACAGGTCAATAACCCCTCAATATCAACTACCCCACAGCCAATTACCCCTCAGCAGTAATTGCCCCAAACAGCTAAATCACCTCTTAACATTAACAACACCATTAAACTAATAGCCTTTAACAATAACAAATACATCTGCATTAACTACCCCAATGGCAATAGCCCCTCAACAGTAATTGCCCCACCACAGGTAATTGCCCCTCAACAACAAATACAACATCTAAACAAGCTTTTACCAGGAACTACACAGTAATCTTAATACCCATCAACAACAATAACCCCAACAGGTCAATAACCCCTCAATATCAACTACCCCACAGCCAATTACCCCTCAGCAGTAATTGCCCCAATCTGCTAAACTACCTCTTAACTGCAACAACCCCATTAAACTAATAGCCTTCAACAATATTAAATACATCAGCATTAACTACCCCAATGGCAAAAGCCCCTCAACAGTAATTGCCCCACTACAGGTAATTGCCCCTCAACAACAAATACAACATCTAAACAAGCTTTTAACAGGAACTACACAGAAATCTTTAAAGCTATCAACAACAATAACCCCAACCGGTCAATAACCCCTCAATATCAACTACCCCACAGCCAATTACCGCTCAACAGTAATTGCCCCACCACAGGTAAATACCCCCTCAACAAAACATTCCACATCTAAACAAGCTTTTAACAGGAACTACACAGAAATCGTTAAAGCTATCAACAACAATAACCCCAACCGGTCAATAACCCCTCAATATCAACTACCCCACAGCCAATTACCCCTCAGCAGTAATTGCCCCAAACAGCTATATTACCTATTAACCGCAACAACACCATTAAACTAATAGCCTTCAACAATAACAAATACATCTGCATTAACTACCCCAATGGCAATAGCCCCTCAACAGTAATTGCCCCACCACAGGTAAATACCCCCTCAACAAAACATTCCACATCTAAACAAGCTTTTAACAGGAACTACACAGTAATCTTAATACCCATCAACAACAATAACCCCAACAGGTCAATAACCCCTCAATATCAACTACCCCACAGCCAATTACCCCTCAGCAGTAATTGCCCCAAACAGCTATATTACCTATTAACCGCAACAACACCATTAAACTAATAGCCTTCAACAATATCAAATACATCTGCATTAACTACCCCAATGGCAATAGCCCCTCAACAGTAATTGCCCCACCACAGGTAATTGCCCCTCAACAACAAATACAACATCTAAACAAGCTTTTAACAGGAACTACACAGTAATCTTAATATCCATCAACAACAATAACCCCAACAGGTCAATAACCCCTCAATATCAACTACCCCACAGCCAATTACCCCTCAGCAGTAATTACCCCAACAGCTAAACTACCCCTCAACTGTAACTACCCCTTTAGCCAAATACATCAGCATCAACCACACCAGTCAATTTAGTAGCTGATGCCTAGCGCTACACTGAATATCATATTGATGCCATTTGTCTATCCTCCCGTTCTATCATTTCATTCATCCCTCCATACTCCCATATGGACCCATTGATTTCATTACTCCGTTATTTTCAAGACTTAATGATCAGACTTGGTGAACTGACTCAATAGTTGATCCCTAACACTATACTGAATACCATATTGATGCCATTAGTCTATCCTCCCCTTCTATCATTTCATTCATCCTTCCATCCTCCCATAGGAATGCATTGATTTCATCAATCCGTTAATTTTCAAGATATAGTGATCAAACTTGGTAAAATGACTCAGTAGCTGATCCCTAACACTACACTGAATATCATATTGATGTCATTTGTATATCCTCCCCTTCTATCATTTCATTCATCCCTCCATCCTCCCATAGGAATGCATTGATTTCAAACTCCCTTAATTTTCAAGATATAGTGATCAAACTTTGTAAAATGACTCAGGAGCTGATGCCTTGCACTGCACTGAATATCATATTGATGCCATTTGTCTATCCTCCCATTCTATCATTTCATTCATCCCCCCATCTCATAGAAATGCATTGATTTAATCAATCCCTTAATTTTCAAGATATAGTGATCAAACTTGGTAATATGACTCATGAGCTGATACCTAACACCACACTGAATATCATATTGATGCCATTTGTCTATCCTCCCATTCTATCATTTCATTCATCCCTCCATCCTCCCATATGGACCCATTGATTTCATATCTCCCTTAATTTTCAAGATATGGTGATCAAACTTGGTAAAATGACTCAGGAGCTGATCCCCAACACTACACTGTATATCATATTAATGTCATTTGTCCTCCCCTTCTATCATTTCATTCATCCCTCCATCCTCCTATAGGAATGCACTGATTTCATCCATCTCTTAATTTTCAAGACTTAATGATCAGACAGGTGAAATTACCCAATAGCTGATCCCTAGCACTTCACTGAATATCAATTAACAGTGATTAGCAGGTTGTCAACATTTAAACAGCCTTCAATTTAGCAGGATATCAACATTAAAACAACCTTTAAAATTAGGTCAACAACATTCAAAACAGCGTTTCGACTGCTTTGCAAGCCAACATAAAGTTTGTTCACAAACTTTGCCTATCTAGTTATTATTATTCTATTCCACTTTTCGGTAACTTTCACAGGTCGCAGTTTTTGAGCTAGAACCTTGAAAATTGGCAGGATCACAGATCCCATATGGAAGAAGTGTGCTTGTGCTTTTGGGACATGTCGGACATACGGTGTCCTCAGGACAAGTCCTCAAAGTTGACTTTTTCCCATAGAGAATGAATGGCGGAATGTTCAGAAATGTCCCCAGTTAGTGTGCTGTCATGAAAAATCTCCTGGATAAACAGCTGTAAATTCCTTCCACTTTCATCTAGAAGCTCCATTTAAATTTTAAATGAGAGAGATATTTGTCCTTTCTGGCACGCCAAAATATCTAATCATTTTATCAATTACTTTTAGAGTTATGAGCATTTGTTTGGCACTAGACACAGAAAACTGCCCCATTAACTCCCATGTTAATTTCTCAAAATCAGAACTGTCTTTTTCACAATTTGCCTCTGTGTTTAACTTGTCATAAATCAGACAATATTAGGTCAAACATCACATAAATTACACCAAAATGATCAGCGAAGGGTCCTCTCTCATACAATATCTTCGGTTAAGCGATACGTTAAATACAGCCCGAAGTACGACCGTTTGTTCGGAGGGTGCAAATCACATTAAACGAGGCTTCTAGAGTGGCAGAGACCGTGTTTCAGTTAAGGGATTTTTCACAATTTGCCTCTGTGTTTAACTTGTCATAAATCAGACAATATTAGGTCAAACATCACATAAATTACACCAAAATGATCAGCCAAGGGTCCTCTCTCATACAATATCTTCGGTTAAGCGATACGTTAAATAGAGCCCGAAGTACGACCGTTTGTTCGGAGGGTGCAAATCACATTAAACAAGGCGTCTACAGTGGCAGAGACCGTGTTTCAGTTAAGGAATTTTTCACAATTTGCCTGTTTTTAACTTGTCATAAATCAGACAATATTGGGTCAAACAACACACAAATTACACCAAAATGATCAGCCAGGGGTCCTCTCTCATACAATGTCTTCGGTTAAGCGATAAGTTAAATAGGGCCAGAACTACGACCGTTTGTTTGGAGGGTGCAAATCACATTAAACGAGGCTCCTCCACTCAAAGTGGTGTCAGTTATGTTGAATGTGTCTCCCCCTCCCCCCACACACGCACACACACACACACACACATGCATCTCTCTCATACCCACTCCACACAGTCAAACACATATACACCACACACACACACACAGATGGAGCAGAGGAACAGATGGGGAAGATGGAGCAGAGGGGCAGATGGGGCAGGTAGAGCAGCAGGGCAGGTAGAGCAGCGGGGCAGATGGAGCAGACGGGCAGATGGGGCAGATAAAGCAGATGGGGCAGAAGGGCAGATGGATCAGAGGGGCAGATGGGGCAGATAGAGCAGATGGAGCACACACGCACGGAACCTCTTCTCTCCCTCAGTCCCTGCAGCAGTATTAACTGTATAACTGAACAACCACTCAATTTTAACTAACCCACAACCAGTTACCCCTCAACAGTAATTGCCCCACCACAGGTAAATACCCCCTCAACAAAACATTCCACATCTAAACAAGCTTTTAACAGGAACTACACAGTAATCTTTATACCCATCAACAACAATAACCCCAACAGGTCAATAACCCCTCAATATCAACTACCCCACAGCCAATTACCCCTCAGCAGTAATTGCCCCAAAAAGCTATATTACCTATTAACCGCAACAACACCATTAAATGAATAGCCTTCAACAATATCAAATACATCTGCATTAACTACCCCAATGGCAATAGCCCCTCAACAGTAATTGCCCCACCACAGGTAATTGCCCCTCAACAACAAATACAACATCTAAACAAGCTTTTAACAGGAACTACACAGAAATCTTTAAAGCTATCAACAACAATAACCCCAACAGGTCAATAACCCCTCAATGTCAACTACCCCACACCCAATTACCCCTCAACAGTTATTGCCCCACCACAGGTAAATACCCCCTCAACAAAACATTCCACATCTAAACAAGCTTTTAACAGGAGCTACACAGTAATCTTAATAGCCATCAACAACAATAACCCCAACAGGTCAATAACCCCTCAATGTCAACTACCCCACAGCCAATTACCCCTCAGCAGTAATTACCCCAAACACCTAAACTACTCCTTAACCGCAACATAATCTAACAATGATAACATTAAAACAACCTTTAACATTAGGCCATCAACATTCAAAACAGCGTTTCGACTGCTTTGCAAGCCAACATAAAGTTTGTTCACAAACTTTGCCTATCTAGTTTTTATTATTATTCTATTCGACTTTTCGGTAACTTTCACAGGCCGCAATTTTTGAGCTAGAACCTTGAAAACCAGCAGGATCACAGATCCCATATGGAAGAAGTGTGCTTGTGCTTTTGGGACATATCGGACATACGGTGTCCTCAGGACAGCGCTCCAAAGTTGACTTTTTCCCATAGAGAATGAATGGCGGAATGTTCAGAACTGAACATTCCGTAAGGGAGATCCCCACAGTCTCACACAACACACGCACGGAACCTCTTCTCTCCCTCAGTCCCTGCAGCAGTATTGACTGTATAACTGAACAACAACTCAATTTTAACTAACCCACAACCAATTACCCCTCAACAGTAATTGCCCCATAACAGTAATTGCCCCACCACAAATAAATACCCCCTCAAAAAAAAAAAAAAAAAACACAACATCTAAACAAGCTTTTACCAGGAACTACACAATAATCTTTAAAGCTATCAACAACAATAACCCCAACAGGTCAATAACCCCTCAATGTCAACTACCCCACAGCCAATTACCCCTCAACAATAATTGCCCCACCACAGGTAAATACCCCCTCAACAAAACATTCCACATCTAAACAAGCTCTTCACAGGAACCACACAGTAATCTTAATACCCATCAACAACAATAACCCCAACAGGTCAATAACCCCTCTATATCAACTACCCCACAGCCAATTACCCCTCAACAGTAATTGCCCCAAACAGCTAAATTACCTATTAACCGCAACAACACCATTAAACTAATAGCCTTCAACAATATCAAATACATCTGCATTAACTACCCCAATGGCAATAGCCCCTCAACAGTAATTGCCCCACCACAGGTAATTGCCCCTCAACAACAAATACAACATCTAAACAAGCTTTTAACAGAAACTACACAGTAATCTTAATACACATCAACAACAATAACTCCAACAGGTCAATAACCCCTCAATGTCAACTACCCCACAGCCAATTGCCCCTCAACAGTAATTGCCCCAAACAGCTATATTACCTATTAACCGCAACAACACCATTAAACTAATAGCCTTCAACAATATCAAATACATCTGCATTAACTACCCCAATGGCAATAGCCCCTCAACAGTAATTACCCCACCACAGGTAATTGCCCCTCAACAACAAATACAACATCTAAACAAGCTTTTAACAGGAACTACACAGAAATGTTTAAAGCTATCAACAACAATAACCCCAACAGGTCAAAAACCCCTCAATGTCAACTACCCCACAGCCAAATACCCCTCAATAGTAATTGCCCCACCACAGGTAAATACCCCCTCAACAAAAAAATCCACATCTAAACAAGCTTTTACCAGGAACTACACAGTAATCTTAATACCCATCAACAACAATAACCCCAACAGGTCAATAACCCCTCAATGTCAACTACCCCACAGCCAATTGCCCCTCAACAGTAATTGCCCCAAACAGCTATATTACCTATTAACCGCAACAACACCATTAAACTAATAGCCTTCAACAATATCAAATACATCTGCATTAACTACCCCAATGGCAATAGCCCCTCAACAGTAATTACCCCACCACAGGTAATTGCCCCTCAACAA
Organism: Brachyhypopomus gauderio; assembly: GCF_052324685.1. Classification (NCBI taxonomy): domain Eukaryota; kingdom Metazoa; phylum Chordata; class Actinopteri; order Gymnotiformes; family Hypopomidae; genus Brachyhypopomus; species Brachyhypopomus gauderio. Next base: position 404,028 of record NC_135212.1, read on the forward strand.
CAAATACAACATCTAAACAAGCTTTTAACAGGAACTACACAGAAATATTTAAAGCTATCAACAACAATAACCCCAACAGGTCAAAAACCCCTCAATGTCAACTACCCCACAGCCAAATACCCCTCAATAGTAATTGCCCCACCACAGGTAAATACCCCCTCAACAAAAAAATCCACATCTAAACAAGCTTTTACCAGGAACTACACAGTAATCTTAATACCCATCAACAACAATAACCCCAACAGGTCAATAACCCCTCAATGTCAACTACCCCACAGCCAATTACCCTTCAGCAGTAATTGCCCCAATCTGCTAAATTACCTCTTAACAACCCCATTAAACTAATAGCCTTCAACAATATCAAATACATTTGCATTAACTACCCCAATGGCAATAGCCCCTCAACAGTAATTGCCCCGCCACAGGTAAATACCCCCTCAACAAAACATTCCACATCTAAACAAGCTTTTAACAGAAACGACACGGTAATCTTAATAGCCATCAACAACAATAACCCCAACAGGTCAATAACCCCTCAATATCAACTACCCCACAGCCAATTACCCCTCAGCAGTAATTGCCCCAAACAGCTATATTACCTATTAACCGCAACAACACCATTAAACTAATAGCCTTCAACAATATCAAATACATCTGCATTAACTACCCCAATGGCAATTTTACTACCCCACAACTAATTGCCCCTCAACAGTAATTGCCCCAACACAGGAAAATACCCTGTGAACATAATAATCCACATATAAACAAGGTTTTAACAGGAACTACACAATAATCTTAATAGCCATCAACAACAATAACCCCAACAGGTCAATAACCCCTCAATATCAACTACCCCACAGCCAATTACCCCTTAGCAGTAATTACCCCAAACACCTAAACTACCCCTTAACCACAACATAATTTTACAATGATAACATTAAAACAACCTTTAATATTAGGTCATCAACATTCAAAACAGCGATTCAACTGCTTTGCAAGCCAACATAAAGTTTGTTCACAAACTTTGCCTATCTAGTCTAACAATGATAACATTAAAACAACCTTTAACATTAGGCCATCAACATTCAAAACAGCGTTTCGACTGCTTTGCAAGCCAACATAAAGTTTGTTCACAAACTTTGCCTATCTAGTTATGTTGGCTTGCGAAGCAGCCAACATACTGTTCTCCCTATTCTTCTTATTTTTTTTATTATTATTCTATTCGACTTTTCGGTAACTTTCACAGGCCGCAATTTTTGAGCTAGAACCTTGAAAACCGGCAGGATCACAGATCCCATATGGAAGAAGTGTGCTTGTGCTTTTGGGACATGTCGGACATACGGTGTCCTCAGGACAGCGCTCCAAAGTTGACTTTTTCCCATAGAGAATGAATGGCGGAATGTTCAGAACTGAACATTCCGTAAGGGAGATCCCCACAGGCTCACACAACACACGCACGGAACCTCTTCTCTCCCTCAGTCCCTGCAGCAGTATTAACTGTATAACTGAACAACAACTCAATTTTAACTAACCCACAACCAATTACCCCTCAACAGTAATTGCCCCATAACAGTAATTGCCCCACCACAAATAAATACCCCCTCAAAAAAAACAAAAAAAAAAACACAACATCTAAACAAGCTTTTACCAGGAACTACACAATAATCTTAATACCCATCAACAACAATAACCCCAACAGGTCAATAACCCCTCAATATCAACTACCCCACAGCCAATTACCCCTCAGTAATAATTACCCCAAACAGCTAAATCACCTCTTAACATTAACAACACCATTAAACTAATAGCCTTTAACAATAACAAATACATCTGCATTAACTACCCCAATGGCAATAGCCCCTCAACAGTAATTGCCCCACCACAGGTAATTGCCCCTCAACAACAAATACAACATCTAAACAAGCTTTTAACAGGAACTACACAGAAATCTTTAAAGCTATCAACAGCAATAACCCCAACAGGTCAATAACCCCTCAATGTCAACTACCCCACAGCCAATTGCCCCTCAACAATAATTGCCCCACCACAGGTAAATACCCCCTCAACAAAACATTCCACATCTAAACAAGCTCTTCACAGGAACCACACAGTAATCTTAATACCCATCAACAACAATAACCCCAACAGGTCAATAACCCCTCAATATCAACTACCCCACAGCCAATTACCCCTCAGCAGTAATTGCCCCAAACAGCTATATTACCTATTAACTGAAACAACACCATTAAACTAATAGCCTTCAACAATAACAAATACATCTGCATTAACTACCCCAATGGCAATAGCCCCTCAACAGTAATTGCCCCACCACAGGTAAATACCCCCTCAACAAAACATTCCACATCTAAACAAGCTTTTAACAGGAACTACACAGTAATCTTAATAGCCATCAACAACAATAACCCCAACAGGTCAATAACCCCTCAATATCAACTACCCCACAGCCAATTACCCCTCAGCAGTAATTGCCACAAACAGCTATATTACCTATTAACCGCAACAACACCATTAAACTAATAGCCTTCAACAATATCAAATACATCTGCATTAACTACCCCAATGGCAATAGCCCCTCAACAGTAATTGCCCCACCACAGGTAATTGCCCCTCAACAACAAATACAACATCTAAACAAGCTTTTAACAGGAACTACACAGTAATCTTAATAGCCATCAACAACAATAACCCCAACAGGTCAATAACCCCTCAATGTAAAATACCCCACAGCCAATTACCCCTCAACAGTAATTGCCCCACCACAGGTAAATACCCCCTCAACAAAACATTCCACATCTAAACAAGCTTTTAACAGGAACTACACAGTAATCTTAATAGCCATCAACAACAATAACCCCAACAGGTCAATAACCCCTCAATATCAACTACCCCACAGCCAATTACCCCTCAGCAGTAATTGCCCCAAACAGCTATATTACCTATTAACCGCAACAACACCATTAAACTAATAGCCTTCAACAATAACAAATACATCTGCATTAACTACCCCAATGGCAATAGCCCCTCAACAGTAATTGCCCCACCACAGGTAATTGCCCCTCAACAACAAATACAACATCTAAACAAGCTTTTAACAGAAACTACACAGAAATCTTTAAAGCTATCAACAACAATAAACCCAACAGGTCAATAACCCCTCAATGTCAACTACCCCACAGCCAATTACCCCTCAACAGTAATTGCCCCACCACAGGTAAATACCCCCTCAACAAAACATTCCACATCTAAACAAGCTTTTAACAGGAACTACACAGTAATCTTAATAGCCATCAACAACAATAACCCCAACAGGTCAATAACCCCTCAATATCAACTACCCCACAGCCAATTACCCCTCAGCAATAATTACCCCAACAGCTAAACTACCCCTCAACTGCAACTACCCCTTTAGCCAAACACATCAGCATCAACCACACCAGTCAATTTAGTAGCTGATGCCTAGTGCTACACTGATCATATTGATGCCATTTGTCTATCCTCCCCTTCTTTCATTTCATTCATCCCTCCATCCTCCCATAGGAATGCATTGATTTCATCAATCTCTTAATTTTCAAGATATAGTAATCAAACTTGGTAAAATGACTCAGGAGCTGATGCGTAGCACTGCACTGAATATCATATTGATGCCATTTGTCTATCCTCCCCTTCTATCATTTCATTCATCCCTCCATCTTCCCATAGGAATGCATTGATGTCATCAATCCCTTAATTTGCAAGATATATTGATCAAACTTGGTAAAATCACTTAGGAGCTGATCCCTAACACTATACTGAATAACATATTGATGCCATTTGTCTATCCTCCCGTTCTATCATTTCATTCATCCCTCCATCCTCCCATATGGACCCATTGATTTCATAACTCCCTTAATTTTCAAGATATCGTGATCGAACCTGGTGAAATGAATCAGGAGCTGATGCCTTGCACTGCCCTGAATATCATATTGATGGCATTTGTCGATCCTCCCCTTTTATTCATCCCTCCATCCTCCCCTACACTGAATATCATTTAACAGTGATAACATTGAAACAACCTTTAACATCATTTAGCAGGTTGTCAACATTTAAACAGCCTTCAACATCATTTAGCAGGATATCAACATTAAAACAACCTTTAACATTAGGAGGTCAACAACATTCAAAACAACGTTTCAGCTGCTTTGCAAGCCAACATAAAGTTTGTTCACAAACTTTGCCTATCTAGTTATGTTGGCTTGCGAAGCAGCCAACATACTGTTCTCCCTATTCTTCTTTTTCTTATTATTATTATTCTATTCCACTTTTCGGTAACTTTCACAGGTCGCAGTTTTTGAGCTAGAACCTTGAAAATTGGCAGGATCACAGATCCCATATGGAAGAAGTGTGCTTGTGCTTTTGGGACATGTCGGACATACGGTGTCCTCAGGACAAGTACTCAAAGTTGACTTTTTCCCATAGAGAATGAATGGCGGAATGTTCAGAAATGTCCCCAGTTAGTGTGCTGTCATGAAAAATCTCCTGGATAAACAGCTGTAAATTCCTTCCACTTTCATCTAGAAGCTCCATTTAAATTTTAAATGAGAGAGATATTTGTCCTTTCTGGCACGCCAAAATATCTAATCATTTTATCAATTACTTTTAGAGTTATGAGCATTTGTTTGGCACTAGACACAGAAAACTGCCCCATTAACTCCCATGTTAATTTCTCAAAATCAGAACTGTCTTTTTCACAATTTGCCTCTGTGTTTAACTTGTCATAAATCAGACAATATTAGGTCAAACATCACATAAATTACACCAAAATGATCAGCCAAGGGTCCTCTCTCATACAATATCTTCGGTTAAGCGATACGTTAAATACAGCCCGAAGTACGACCGTTTGTTCGGAGGGTGCAAATCACATTAAACAAGGCGTCTACAGTGGCAGAGACCGTGTTTCAGTTAAGGGATTTTTCACAATTTGCCTGTTTTTAACTTGTCATAAATCAGACAATATTGGGTCAAACAACACACAAATTACACCAAAATGATCAGCCAGGGGTCCTCTCTCATACAATGTCTTCGGTTAAGCGATACGTTAAATAGAGCCCGAAGTACGACCGTTTGTTTGGAGGGTGCAAATCACATTAAACGAGGCTCCTCCACTCAGAGTGGTGTCAGTTATGTTGAATGTGTCTCCCCCTCCCCCCACACACGCACACACACACACATGCATCTCTCTCATACCCACTCCACACAGTCAAACACATATACACCACACACACACACACAGATGGAGCAGAGGAACAGATGGGAAAGATGGAGCAGAGGGGCAGATGGGGCAGGTAGAGCAGCAGGGCAGGTAGAGCAGCGGGGCAGATGGAGCAGACGGGCAGATGGGGCAGATAAAGCAGATGGGGCAGAAGGGCAGATGGATCAGAGGGGCAGATGGGGCAGATAGAGCAGATGGAGCACACACGCACGGAACCTCTTCTCTCCCTCAGTCCCTGCAGCAGTATTAACTGTATAACTGAACAACCACTCAATTTTAACTAACCCACAACCAATTACCCCTCAACAGTAATTGCCCCACCACAGGTAAATACCCCCTCAACAAAACATTCCACATCTAAACAAGCTTTTAACAGGAACTACACAGTAATCTTTATACCCATCAACAACAATAACCCCAACAGGTCAATAACCCCTCAATATCAACTACCCCACAGCCAATTACCCCTCAGCAGTAATTGCCCCAAACAGCTATATTACCTATTAACCGCAACAACACCATTAAACGAATAGCCTTCAACAATATCAAATACATCTGCATTAACTACCCCAATGGCAATAGCCCCTCAACAGTAATTGCCCCACCACAGGTAATTGCCCCTCAACAACAAATACAACATCTAAACAAGCTTTTAACAGGAACTACACAGAAATCTTTAAAGCTATCAACAACAATAACCCCAACAGGTCAATAACCCCTCAATGTCAACTACCCCACACCCAATTACCCCTCAACAGTTATTGCCCCACCACAGGTAAATACCCCCTCAACAAAACATTCCACATCTAAACAAGCTTTTAACAGGAGCTACACAGTAATCTTAATAGCCATCAACAACAATAACCCCAACAGGTCAATAACCCCTCAATGTCAACTACCCCACAGCCAATTACCCCTCAGCAGTAATTACCCCAAACACCTAAACTACTCCTTAACCGCAAAATAATCTAACAATGATAACATTAAAACAACCTTTAACATTAGGCCATCAACATTCAAAACAGCGTTTCAACTGCTTTGCAAGCCAACATAAAGTTTGTTCACAAACTTTGCCTATCTAGTTATGTTGGCTTGACAAAGCCAACATTCTGTTCTCCCTATTCTTCTTTTTATTATTATTCTTCATCTTATTATTATTCTATTTCGATTTTCGGTAACTTTCACAGGTCACAGTTTTTGAGCTAGAACCTTGAAATTTGGCATGTTCGCAGATCTCATTTGGAAGAAGTGTGCTTGTGCTTTTGGGACATATTGGACATACGGTGTCCGCAGGACAAGTCCTCAAAGTGGACTTTTCCCCATAGGGAATGAATGGCGGAATGTTCAGAAATGTCCCCAGTTAGAGTGTGCTGTCATGAAAAATCATCAAAAATCTCCTGGATAAACAGCTGTAAATTCTTTCCACTTTCATCTAGAAACTCCATTTAAATTTTAAATGGGAGAGAAACTTGTCCTTTCTGTTAAACCAAGATATCTAATCATTTGATCAATTACTTTTAGAGTTATGAGCATTTGTTTGGCATTAGACACAAAAAACGGCCCCATTAACTCCCATGTTAATTTCTCAACATCAGAATTGGATTTTCACAATTTGCCTCTATATTTAACTTGTCATAAATCAGACAATATTGGGTCAAACAACACACAAATTACATCAAAATGATCCGCCAGGGGTCCTCTCTCATACAATATCTTCAGTTAAGCAATAAGTTAAACAGGTCCCGAACTACAACCGTTTGTTCGGAGGGTGCAAATCACATTCTACAGTGGCAGAGACAGTGTGTCAGTTAAGGGATTTTTCACAATTTGCCTCTGTTTTTAACTTGTCATAAATCAGACAATATTGGGTCAAACAACACACAAATTACATCAAAATGATCAGCCAGGGGTCCTCTCTCATAGGATATTTTCGGTTAAGCGATAAGTTAAACAGGTCCCGAACTACAACCGTTTGTTCGGAGGGTGCAAATCACATTAAACAAGGCTTCACTCAGACAAGCAGAGATAGTGACAGTTATTTTGAATGTCTCTCCCCCTCCCCCCACACACGCACGTCCACATACAAACATGTTCCTCATACCCAATCCACAGACACACACAGCCTTCAACATCATTTAGCAGGATGTCAACATTTAAACAACCTTTAACATCATTTAACATTGATAACATTAAAACAACCTTTAACATCATTTAACATTGATAACATTAAAACAACCTTTAACATTATTTAGCAGGTTACCAACATTTAAACAACCTTTAACATCATTTAGCAGGTTTTCAACATTTAAACTGCCTTCAACATCATTTAGCAGTTTGTCAACATTTAAACAACCTTTAATATCATTTAGCAGATTATCAACATTTAAACAGCCTTCAACATCATTTAACAACAGCCTTTAACATTAGGTCAATGGAGCAGATGGAGCAGAGGGGCAGATGGAGCAGAGGGGCTGATGGGGCAAAGGGGCAGATGGAGCAGAGGGGCAGATGGGCAGCAGTGATAACATTTAAACAACCTTTAACATTATTTAACAGGTTTATCAACATTTCAACAACCTTTAACATTCTTTAGCAAGTTATCAACATTAAAACAACCTTTAACATCATTTAGCAGGTTATCAACATTTAAACAGCCTTCATCATCATTTAGCAAGATGTCAACATTAAAACAACCTTTAACATTATTTAGCAGGTTATCAACATTTAAACAACCTTTAACATTATTTAGCAGGTTATCGACATTTAAACAACCTTTAACATCATTTTAACATTAATAACATTAAAACAACCTTTAACATTAGGTCATCAAACATTCAAAACAGCCTTTTTAGCTGCTTTGTCAAGCCAACATAAAGTTTGTTCACGAACTTTGCCTTTCTAGTTAAGTTGGCTTGACAAAGCCAACTTGCTGTTCTTCTTAATCTTCTTATTAAGTTGGCTTGACAAAGCCAACTTGCTGTTCTTCTTATTCTTCTTCTTATTATTATTATTATTATTATTCCCCCTCGTAAAAAACTAGACAGCTATTTCGTCCACAGCTTTTAAGATAGAACCACCAAACTTTGTAGGAACCTCCGCCCCATATCAGAATAGTGTGCTACTGCTTTATAGAAAGATACACCACCTGCCTCCACCCTTTTTATGCCTCCAACCGAGCCATTTTTCCCATAGACTTTCATGGGGACAATTTTCAAACTGCTCTCATTTTATCAGATCTCAAGATAAATCCACCAAAATCGATAAACATGGTCCAGGGATGGATAGAAATGATTCAACCACTTTTCACAACTATATCACTCTTTTATTACTTCTTTTTCATCCCTTCTTTTTCACCCATTCACTTCCATTCATTTTTCACTGCCTTCTAGCTCTTATGTTTTATATGCTATTACAACCAAAATCACTCGATATAGTACATCTGGTCAGATGTCAAGAAAGATACAATTATTTTTCACCACTCAATCTTTATTCATCCTTTTTTCATCCCTCCATTCTCCCATTGGAATACATTGCTTTTATAACTACATCAGCTGTATAGGTAGTACAACTATATCTGCTGTACTGACTAAGCTGTATATATGCTACACATGGTGGTATATGGTCTTATATGGTCTAAAACAGCTTTTTATTTTCTTCTATTCATTCTTTTTTCATTCCATCATCCCTCCATCCTCCCATTGGAAACAACTAATATAATTCAATCAGCTGTTTAGATAGAACAACTAAAAATGCTATTCCAATTCAATCGTATATATGCTAAACATAGTGTTATATGGTCTTATATGGTCTAAAACAGCTTTTTATTTTCTTCTATTCATTCTTTTTTCATTCCTTCATCCCTCCATCCTCCTATTGGAAACAACTAATATAACTCAATCAGCTGTTTAGATAGAACAACTAAAAATGCTATACCATTTCAACTGTATATATGCTAAACATGCTGTTATATGGTCTTATATGGTCTAAAACAACTTTTTATTTTCTTCTCTTTGTTCTTTTTTCATCCCTTCATCCCTCTATCCTCCCATAGGATTACATTGATTTCATAACTACCTTAATTTTCAAGATACAGTGATCAAACCTTGTGACATGACTCAGTAGCTGATCCCTAGCACCGCACTGAATAGCATATCGATGCCATTTGTCTATCCTCCCATTCTATCATTTCATTCATCCCTCCATCCTCCCATTGGAAACCATTGATTTAATCAAATCCTTAATTTTCAACATACAGTGATCAAACCTTGTGACATGACTCAGTAGCTGATCCCTAACACTGCCCTGAATATCATATTGATGCCATTTGTCTATCCTCCCATTCTATCATTTCATTCATCCCTCCATCCTCCCATTGGAAACTACTGATATAACTGAATCAGATGTATAGATAGAACAACTAAATCTGCTGTACTGATTCAACAGTTAATATGATAAATATGCTGTTATATGGTCTAAAACAGCTTTTTATTTTCTTCTATTCATTCTTTTTTCATTCCTTCATCCCTCCATCCTCCCATTGGAAACAACTAATATAACTCAATCAGCTGTTTAGATAGATCAACTAAAAATGCTATTCCAATTCAATCGTATATATGCTAAACATGATGTTATATGGTCTTATATGGTCTAAAACAGCTTTTTATTTTCTTCTCTTTGTTCTTTTTTCATCCCTTCATCCCTCCATTCTCCCATAGGATTACATTGATTTCATAACTACCTTAATTTTCAAGATACATTGAGCAAACTTGGTGAAATGACTCAGTAGCTGATCCCTAGCACCGCACTGAATATCATATTGATGCAATTTGTCTATCCTCCCATTCTATCATTTCATTCATCCCTCCATCCTCCCATTGGAAACCATTGATTTAATCAAATCCTTAATTTTAAAGATAAAGTGATCAAACCTTGTGACATGACTCAGTAGCTGATCCCTAGCACCACAATGAATAGCATATTGATGCCATTTGTCTATCCTCCCATTCTATCATTTCATTCATCCCTCCATCCTCCCATTGGAAACCATTGATTTAATCAAATCCTTAATTTTCAAGATACAGTGATCAAACCTTGTGACATGACTCAGTAGCTGATCCCTAACACTGCCCTGAATATCATATTGATGCCATTTGTCTATCCTCCCATTCTATCATTTCATTCATCCCTCCATCCTCCCATTGGAAACCATTGATTTAATCAAATCCTTAATTTTCAAGATACAGTGATCAAACCTTGTGACATGACTCAGTAGCTGATCCCTAGCACCGCACTGAATATCTTATTGATGCCATTTGTCTATCCTCCCATTCTATCATTTCATTCATCCCTCCATCCTCCCATTGGAAACCATTGATTTAATCAAATCCTTAATTTTCAAGATACAGTGATCAAACTTGGTGAAATGACTCAGTAGCTGATCCCTAGCACCGCACTGAATAGCATATTGATGCCATTTGTCTATCCTCCCATTCTATCATTTCATTCATCCCTCCATCCTCCCATTGAAAACCATTGATTTAATCAAATCCTTAATTTTCAAGATACAGTGATCAAACCTTGTGACATGACTCAGTAGCTGATCCCTAGCACCGCACTGAATAGCATATTGATGCCATTTGTCTATCCTCCCATTCTATCATTTCATTCATCCCTCCATCCTCCCATTGGAAACCTATGATTTAATCAAATCCTTAATTTTCAAGATACAGTGATCAAATTTGGTGAAATGACTCAGTAGCTGATCCCTAACACTGCCCTGAATATCATATTGATGCCATTTGTCTATCCTCCCATTCTATCATTTCATTCATCCCTCCATCCTCCCATTGGAAACCATTGATTTATTCAAATCCTTAATTTTCAAGATACAGTGATCAAACTTGGTGACATGACTCAGTAGCTGATCCCTAGCACTACACTGAATATCATATTGATGCAATTTGTCTATCCTCCCTTTCTATCATTTCATTCATCCCTCCATACTCTCATAGTAACCCATTGATTTACTAACTGCCTTAATTTTCAAGATACAGTGATCAAACTTGGTAAAATTACTCAATAGCTGATACCAACCATTGAGCTGCATTTCATATCGATGCCATTTGTCCATCTGCCATTTCTATCATTTCATTCATCCCTCCATCCTCCCATATGATTCAATTGGTTTTATAACTCCACCAGATGTATGGATAGAACAACTAAAACTGCTGTACTCACTCAACTGTAAATATACTAAATATGGTCTTACATGGTTTTAAACAGTTTTTTCTTCTATTCATTCGTTTTCATCCCTCCATCCTCCCATAAGAAACCATTGAATTTTTAACTGTTTCAGCTGGTAAGATAAAACAACTATATTTGCTGTCCTTATTGAACTACTATGCTTTTCTGGGACCAACTATTATCATTTAACATACTTAACATTGTCTTCATGCTGTTACAACAAGCTTTGTCAAGCCAACTTAAAGTTTGTTCACAAACTTTACTTTCTAGTTATTATTATTATTATTATTATTCCGACTCGTAAAAATTTGACACGCTATTTCGTCCACAGCTTTTAAGATAGAACCACCAAACTTTGTAGGAACCTCCGCCCTATATCAGAATAGTGTGCTTGTGCTTTATAGAAAGATACACCACCTGCCTCCACCCTTTTTATGCCTCCAACCGAGCCATTTTTCCCATAGACTTGCATGGGGCCAATTTTCAAACTGCTCTCATTTTGTCAGATTTCAAGATAAATCCACCAAACTCGATATACATGGTCCAGTGATGGAAAGAACGAAAACAACAACTTTTCACAACTCTATCACTCTTTTATCCCTTCTTTTTCATCCCTTCTTTTTCACCCATTCACTTCCATTCATTTTTCACTGCCTTGTAGCTCGTATGTTTTACATGCTATTACCACCAAAATCACTAGATATAGTACATCTGGTCTGATATCAGTAAAGATACAACTATTTTTTACCACTCATTTTGTATTCATCCTTTTTTCATCCCTCCATTCTCCCATAGAAATACATTGATTTTATAACTACATCAGCTGTATGGATAGTACAACTATATCTGCTGTACTGACTAAGCTGTATATATGCTACACATGGTGGTATATGGTCTTATATGGTCTAAAACAGCTTTTTATTTTCTTCTATTCATTCTTTTTTCATTCCTTCATCCCTCCATCCTCCCATTGGAAACAACTAATATAACTCAATCAGCTGTTTAGATAGATCAACTAAACATGCTATTCCAATTCAATCTTATATATGATAAACATAGTGTTATATGGTCTTATATGGTCTAAAACAGCTTTTTATTTTCTTCTATTCATTCTTTTTTCATTCCTTCATCCCTCCATCCTCCCATTGAAAACCACTGATAAAACTGAATCAGATGTACAGATAGAACAACTAAATCTGCTGTACTGATTCAACTGTTAATATGATAAATATGCTGTTATATGGTCTAAAACAGCTTTTTATTTTCTTCTATTCATTCTTTTTTCATTCCTTCATCCCTCCATCCTCCCATTGGAAACAACTAATATAACTCAATCAGCTGTTTAGATAGAACAACTAAAAATGCTATTCCAATTCAATTGTATATATGCTAAACATGGTGTTATATGGTCTTATATGGTCTAAAACAGTTTTTTCTTTTCTTCTATTCATTCTTTTTCACCCTTTCATCCCTCCATCCTCCCATTGGAAACCATTGATTTAATCAAATCCTTAATTTTCAAGATACAGTGATCAAACCTTGTGACATGACTCAGTCACTGATCCCTAGCACCGCACTGAATAGCATATTGATACCGTTTGTCTATCCTCCCATTCTATCATTTCATTCATCCCTCCATCCTCCCATTGGAAACCATTGATTTAATCAAATCCCTAATTTTCAAGATACAGTGATCAAACCTTGTGACATGACTCAGTCACTGATCCCTAGCACCGCACTGAATAGCATATTGATACCATTTGTCTATCCTCCCATTCTATCATTTCATTCATCCCTCCATCCTCCCATTGGAAACCATTGATTTATTCAAATCCCTAATTTTCAAGATACAGTGATCAAACTTGGTGACATGACTCAGTAGCTGATCCCTAGCACCGCACTGAATAGCATATTGATGCCATTTGTCTATCCTCCCATTCTATCATTTCATTCATCCCTCCATCCTCCCATTGGAAACCATTGATTTAATCAAATCCTTAATTTTCAAGATACAGTGATCAAATTTGGTGAAATGACTCAGTAGCTGATCCCTAACACTGCCCTGAATATCATATTGATGCCATTTGTTTATCCTCCCATTCTATCATTTCATTCATCCCTCCATCCTCCCATTGGAAACCTATGATTTAATCAAATCCTTCATTTTCAAGATACAATGATCAAATTTGGTGAAATGACTCAGTAGCTGATCCCTAACACTGCCCTGAATATCATATTGATGCCATTTGTCTATCCTCCCATTCTATCATTTCATTCATCCCTCCATCCTCCCATTGGAAACCATTGATTTATTCAAATCCTTAATTTTCAAGATACAGTGATCAAACTTGGTGACATGACTCAGTAGCTGATCCCTAACACTGCCCTGAATATCATATTGATGCCATTTGTTTATCCTCCCATTCTATCATTTCATTCATCCCTCCATCCTCCCATTGGAAACCATTGATTTATTCAAATCCTTAATTTTCAAGATACAGTGATCAAACTTGGTGACATGACTCAGTAGCTGATCCCTAGCACTGCACTGAATAGCATATTGATGCCATTTGTCTATCCTCCCATTCTATCATTTCATTCATCCCTCCATCCTCCCATTGGAAACCATTGATTTAATCAAATCCTTAATTTTCAAGATACAGTGATCAAACCTTGTGACATGACTCAGTAGCTGATCCCTAGCACCGCACTGAATAGCATATTGATGCCATTTGTCTATCCTCCCATTCTATCATTTCATTCATCCCTCCATCCTTCCATTGGAAACCATTGATTTAATCAAATCCTTAATTTTCAAGATACAGTGATCAAACTTGGTGAAATGACTCACTACCTGATCCCTAGCCCTGCACTGAATATCATATTGATGCCATTTGCCTATCCTCCCATTCTATCATTTCATTCATCCCTCCATCCTCCCATAAGAATCCATTGATTTCATCAATCCCTTAATTTTCAAGATACAGTGATCAAACCTGGTGACATGACTCAGTAGCTGATCCCTAGCACCGCACTGAATATCATATTGATGCCATTTGTCTATCCTCCCATTCTATCACTTCATTCATCCCTCCATCCTCTCATAGATAACTATTGATTGAATCAAATCCTTAATTTTCAAGATACAGTGATCAAACTTGGTGAAATGACTCAGTACCTGATCCCTAGCACTATACTGAATGTCATATTGATGCCATTTGTCTATCCTCCTATTCTATCATTTCATTCATCCCTCCATCCTCCCATTGGAAACCATTGATTTAATTAAATCCTTAATTTTCAAGATACAGTGATCAAACTTGGTGAAATGACTCAGTAGCTGATCCCTAGCACTACACTGAATAGCATATTGATGCCATTTGTCTATCCTCCCATTCTATCATTTCATTCATCCCTCCATCCTCCCATTGGAAACCATTGATTTAATCAAATCCTTAATTTTCAAGATACGGTGATCAAACCTTGTGACATGACTCAGTAGCTGATCCCTAGCACCGCACTGAATAGCATATTGATGCCATTTGTCTATCCTCCCATTCTATCATTTCATTCATCCCTCCATCCTCTCATAGATAACCACTGATTTAATCAAATCCTTAATTTTCAAGATACAGTGATCAAACCTTGTGACATGACTCAGTAGCTGATCCCTAACACTGCACTGAATAACATATTGATGCCAATTGGCTATCCTCCCTTTCTATCATTTCATTCATCCCTCCATCCTCCCATAAGAATCCATTGATTTCATAAATCCCTTAATTTTCAAGATACAGTGATCAAACTTGGTGAAATGACTCAGTAGCAGATCCCTAGCACTACACTGAATGTCATATTGATGCAATTTGTCTATCCTCCCTTTCTATCATTTCATTCATCCCTCCATCCTCCCATATGATTCAATTGGTTTTATAACTCAACCAGATGTATAGATAGAACAACTAAAACTGCTGTACTCACTCAACTGTGAATATACTAAATATGGTCTTACATGGTTTTAAACAATTTTTTCTTCTATTCATTCGTTTTCATCCCTCCATCCTCCCATAGGAAACCATTGATTTTTTTAACTGTTTCAGGTGTTAAGATAAATCAACTAAATTTGCTGTCCTTATTGAACTACTATGCTTTTCTGGGACCAACTATTATCATTTAACATACTTAACATTGTCTTCATGCTGTTACAACAAGCTTTGTCAAGCCAACTTAAAGTTTGTTCACAAACTTTACTTTCTAGTATTATATTGTACTTCTTCCATTCCGATTTTCGGTCATTTTCACAGGTCACAGTTTTTGAGCTAGAACCTTGAAAATTTGCAGGTTCGCAGATCTCATTGATAAGAAGTGTGCTTGTGCTTTTGGGACATGTGGGACATACGGTGTCCTCAGGACAAGTCCTCAAAGTGGACATTACCCCCATAGGGAGTGAATGGCGGCCTGTTCAGAAATGTCCCCAGTTAGTGTGCTGTCATGAAAAATCATCAAAAATCTCATGGATAAACTGCTGTAAAATCCTGAAACGTTCACCTAGAAGATCCATTTAAATTTTAAATGGGAGAGAAACTTGTCCTCTCTGGCACGCCGAGATATCTAATCATTTGATGAATTAGTTTTAGAGTTATGAGCATTTGTTTGGCACCAGACACAGAAAACTGCCCCATTGGCCCCCATATAAATGTATGAGAATCAGAATCAGCTTTGTTGAGATTTTTGTGTGTTTTTAACTTGCCATAAATCAGTCATTTTAGGGTCAAACCACACAAAAATATATCAAAATCATCAGCAAGGGGTCCTCTCTCACACAATCTCTTCGGTGAAGCGATAAGTTAAATGGGTCCCGAACTACGACCGTTTGTTCGGAGGGTGCAAATCACATAAAACAAGGCTTCCCCACACAGAGTGGCAGTTATTTTTGAATGTCTCTCCCCCTCCCCCACACACGCACGCGCACACACATGCATCTCTCTCATACCCACTCCACACTGTCAAACACATATACACCACACATACACACACATACATACATGCAGATGGGGCAGATGGAGTAGAGGGGGCAGATGGAGCAGAGGGGCAGATGAGGGTGAGGGGTAAATGGGGCAGATAGAGCAGAGGGAGCAGAGGGGGAGATGGAGCAGAGGGGCGAAGGGGCAGATGGAGCAGAGGGGCAGATGGAGCAGAGGGGCAGATGGAGCAGAGGGGCTGATGGGGCAAAGGGGCAGATGGAGCAGAGGGGCAGAAGGAGCCGAGGGGCGAAGGGGCAGATGGAGCAGAGGGGCAGATGGGGCAGAGGGGCGAAGGGGCAGATGGAGCAGAGGTGCAGATGGAGCAGAGGGGCAGATGGGGCATGGGGGCAGATGGAGCAGAGGGGCAAATGGAGCAGAGGGGCAGATGGGCAGCAGTGATAACATTTAAACAACCTTTAACATTATTTAACAGGTTTATCAACATTTAAACAACCTTTAACATTCTTTAGCAAGTTATCAACATTAAAACAACCTTTAACATCATTTAGCAGGTTATCAACATTTAAACAGCCTTCATCATCATTTAGCAAGATGTCAACATTAAAACAACCTTTAACATTATTTAGCAGGTTATCAACATTTAAACAACCTTTAACATTATTTAGCAGGTTATCAACATTTAAACAACCTTTAACATCATTTTAACATCAATAACATTAAAACAACCTTTAACATTAGGTCATCAACATTTAAAACAGCCTTTTAGCTGCTTTGTCAAGCCAACATAAAGTTTGTTCACGAACTTTGCCTTTCTAGTTAAGTTGGCTTGACAAAGCCAACTTGCTGTTCTTCTTAATCTTCTTATTATTATTATTATTATTCCGACTCGTAAAAAATTTGACACGCTATTTCGTCCACAGCTTTTAAGATAGAACCACCAAACTTTGTAGGAACCTCCGCCCTATATCAGAATAGTGTGCTTGTGCTTTATAGAAAGATACACCACCTGCCTCCACCCTTTTTATGCCTCCAACCGAGCCATTTTTCCCATAGACTTGCATGGGGCCAATTTTCAAACTGCTCTCATTTAGTCAGATTTCAAGATAAATCCACCAAACTCGATATACATGGTCCAGTGATGGAAAGAACGAAAACAACAACTTTTCACAACTCTATCACTCTTTTATCCCTTCTTTTTCATCCCTTCTTTTTCACCCATTCACTTCCATTCATTTTTCACTGCCTTGTAGCTCGTATGTTTTACATGCTATTACCACCAAAATCACTAGATATAGTATATCTGGTCTGATATCAGTAAAGATAAAACTATTTTTCACCACTCATTCTTTATTCATCCTTTTTTCATCCCTCCATTCTCCCATAGAAATACATTGATTTTATAACTACATCAGCTGTATAGATAGTACAACTATATCTGCTGTACTGACTAAGCTGTATATATGCTACACATGGTGGTATATGGTCTTATATGGTCTAAAACAGCTGTTTATTTTCTTCTATTCATTCTTTTTTCATTCCTTCATCCCTCCATCCTCCCATTGGAAACAACTAATATAACTCAATCAGCTGTTTAGACAGATCAACTAAACATGCTATTCCAATTCAATCTTATATATGATAAACATAGTGTTATATGGTCTTATATGGTCTAAAACAGCTTTTTATTTTCTTCTATTCATTCTTTTTTCATTCCTTCATCCCTCCATCCTCCCATTGAAAACCACTGATAAAACTGAATCAGATGTATAGATAGAACAACTAAATCTGCTGTACTGATTCAACTGTTAATATGATAAATATGCTGTTATATGGTCTAAAACAGCTTTTTATTTTCTTCTATTCATTCTTTTTTCATTCCTTCATCCCTCCATCCTCCCATTGGAAACAACTAATATAACTCAATCAGCTGTTTAGATAGAACAACTAAAAATGCTATTCCAATTCAATTGTATATATGCTAAACATGGTGTTATATGGTCTTATATGGTCTAAAACAGTTTTTTCTTTTCTTCTATTCATTCTTTTTCATCCTTTCATCCCTCCATCCTCCCATTGGAAACCATTGATTTAATCAAATCCTTAATTTTCAAGATACAGTGATCAAACCTTGTGACATGACTCAGTAGCTGATCCCTAGCACCGCACTGAATAGCATATTGATGCCATTTGTCTATCCTCCCATTCTATCACTTCATTCATCCCTCCATCCTCTCATAGACAACCATTGATTTAATCAAATCCTTAATTTTCAAGATACAGTGATCAAACTTGGTGACATGACTCAGTAGCTGATCCCTAGCACCGCACTGAATAGCATATTGATGCCATTTGTCTATCCTCCCATTCTATCATTTCATTCATCCCTCCATCCTCCCATTGGAAACCATTGATTTAATCAAATCCTTAATTTTCAAGATACAGTGATCAAACTTGGTGACATGACTCAGTAGCTGATCCCTAACACTGCCCTGAATATCATATTGATGTTATTTGTCTATCCTCCCATTCTATCATTTCATTCATCCCTCCATCATCCCATTGGAAACCATTGATTTAATCAAATCCTTAATTTTCAAGATACAGTGATCAAACTTGGTGAAATGACTCAATAGCTAATACCTACCACTGAGCTGCATTTCATATCGATGCCATTTGTCTATCTGCCATTTCTATCATTTCATTCATCCCTCCATCCTCCCATTGAGAACCAGTGATTTTCTAACTGCCTTAATTTTCAAGATACAGTGATCAAACTTGGTGAAATGACTCAGTAGCTGATCCCTAGCACTACACTGAATATCATATTGATGCAATTTGTCTATCCTCCCTTTCTATCATTTCATTCATCCCTCCATACTCTCATAGTAACCCATTGATTTACTAACTGCCTTAATTTTCAAGATACAGTGATCAAACTTGGTGAAACTACTCAATAGCTGATGCCTGTCACTGTACTGAAGAACATATTGATGCCATTTGTCTATCCTTCCCTTCTATCATTTCATTCATCCCTCCATCCTCCCATATGATTCAATTGGTTTTATAACTCCACCAGATGTATAGATAGAACAACTAAAACTGCTGTACTCACTCAAGTGTAAATATACTAAATATGGTCTCACATGGTTTTAAACAGTTTTTTCCTCTATTCATTCGTTTTCATCCCTCCATCCTCCCATAGGATACCATTGATTTTTTAACTGTTTCAGCTGGTAAGATAAAACAACTATATTTGCTGTCCTTATTGAACTACTATGCTTTTCTGGGACCAACTATTATCATTTAACATACTTAACATTGTCTTCATGCTGTTACAACAAGCTTTGTCAAGCCAACTTAAAGTTTGTTCACAAACTTTACTTTCTAGTTATTATTATTATTCTATTCCAGTTTTCGGTCGTTTTCACAGGTCGCAATTTTTGAGCTAGAACCTTGAAATTTGGCATGTTCGCAGATCTCATTTGGAAGAAGTGTGCTTGTGCTTTTGGGACATATTGGACATACGGTGTCCGCAGGACAAGTCCTCAAAGTGGACATTTCCCCATAGGGAATGAATGGCGGAATGTTCAGAAATGTCCCCAGTTAGAGTGTGCAGTCATGAAAAATCATCAAAAATCTTCTGGATAAACCAGCTGTAAATTCTTTCCACTTTCATTTAGAAACTCCATTTAAATTTTAAATGAGAGAGAAACTTGTCCTTTCTGTTAAACCAAGATATCTAATCATTTGATCAATTACTTTTAGAGTTGTGAGCATTTGTTTGGCACTAGACACAGAAAACTGCCCCATTGGCCCCCATATAAATGTATGAGAATCAGAATCAGCTTTGTTGAGATTTTTGTGTGTTTTTAACTTGACATAAGTCAGTCATTTTGGGGTCAAACCACACAAAAATATATCAAAATCATCTGCAAGGGGTCCTCTCTCACACAATCTCTTCGGTGAAACCATAAGTTAAATGGGTCCCGAACTACGACCGTTTGTTCGGAGGGTGCAAATCACATAAAACAAGGCTTCCCCACACAGAGTGGCAGTTATTTTTGAATGTCTCTCCCCCTCCCCCACACACGCACGCACACACACCTGCATCTCTCTCATACCCACTCCACACAGTCACACACATATACACCACACAGACACACACACACATACATACATGCAGATGGGGCAGATGGAGTAGAGGGGGCAGATGGAGCAGAGGGGGCAGATGGAGCAGAGGGGCAGATGAGGGTGAGGGGCAAATGGGGCAGATAGAGCAGATGGAGCAGAGGGGGAGATGGAGCAGAGGGGCGAAGGGGCAGATGGAGCAGAGGGGCAGATGGAGCAGAGGGGGTGATGGGGCAAAGGGGCTGATGGGGCAAAAGTGCAGATGGAGCAGAGGGGCAGATGGGGCAGGGGGGCAGATGGAGCAGAGGGGCAAATGGAGCAGAGGGGCAGATAGGGTGAAGGGGCAGAGGGGGCAGATGGAGCAGAGGGGCTGATGGGGCAAAGGTGCAGATGGAGCAGAGGGGCAGATGGGGCAGGGGGGCAGATGGAGCAGAGGGGCAAATGGAGCAGAGGGGCAGATGGGCAGCAGTGATAACATTTAAACAACCTTTAACATTATTTAACAGGTTTATCAACATTAAAACAACCTTTAACATCATTTAGCAGGTTATCAACATTTAAACAGCCTTCATCATCATTTAGCAAGATGTCAACATTAAAACAACCTTTAACATTATTTAGCAGGTTATCAACATTTAAACAACCTTTAACATTATTTAGCAGGTTATCAACATTTAAACAACCTTTAACATCATTTTAACATTAATAACAAAACAACCTTTAACATTAGGTCATCAACATTCAAAACAGCCTTTTTTGCTGCTTTGTCAAGCCAACATAAAGTTTGTTCACGAACTTTGCCTTTCTAGTTATGTTGGCTTGACAAAGCCAACATTCTGTTCTCCCTATTCTTTTTATTAAGTTGGCTTGACAAAGCCAACTTACTGTTCTTCTTATTCTTCTTCTTATTATTATTATTCCCCCTCGTAAAAAACTAGACAGCTATTTCGTCCACAGCTTTTAAGATAGAACCACCAAACTTTGTAGGAACCTCCGCCCCATATCAGAATAGTGTGCTACTGCTTTATAGAAAGATACACCACCTGCCTCCACCCTTTTTATGCCTCCAACCGAGCCATTTTTCCCATAGACTTTCATGGGGACAATTTTCAAACTGCTCTCATTTTATCAGATCTCAAGATAAATCCACCAAAATCGATAAACATGGTCCAGGGATGGATAGAAATGATTCAACCACTTTTCACAACTATATCACTCTTTTATCACTTCTTTTTCATCCCTTCTTTTTCACCCATTCACTTCCATTCATTTTTCACTGCCTTCTAGCTCTTATGTTTTATATGCTATTACAACCAAAATCACTCGATATAGTACATCTGGTCAGATGTCAAGAAAGATACAATTATTTTTCACCACTCAATCTTTATTCATCCTTTTTTTATCCCTCCATTCTCCCATTGGAATACATTGCTTTTATAACTACATCAGCTGTATAGGTAGTACAACTATATCTGCTGTACTGACTAAGCTGTATATATGCTACACATGGTGGTATATGGTCTTATATGGTCTAAAACAGCTTTTTATTTTCTTCTATTCATTCTTTTTTCATTCCTTCATCCCTCCATCCTCCCATTGGAAACAACTAATATAACTCAATCAGCTGTTTAGATAGATCAACTAAAAATGCTATTCCAATTCAATCATATATATGCTAAACATAGTGTTATATGGTCTTATATGGTCTAAAACAGATATTTATTTTCTTCTATTCATTCTTTTTTCATTCCTTCATCCCTCCATCCTCCCATTGGAAACAACTAATATAACTGAATCAGCTGTTTAGATAGAACAACTAAAAATGCTATACCATTTCAACTGTATATATGCTAAACATGCTGTTATATGGTCTTATATGGTCTAAAACAACTTTTTATTTTCTTCTCTTTGTTCTTTTTTCATCCCTTCATCCCTCCATCCTCCCATTGGAAACAACTAATATAACTGAATCAGCTGTTTAGATAGAACAACTAAAAATGCTATACCATTTCAACTGTATATATGCTACACATGGTGGTATATGGTCTTATATGGTCTAAAACAGCTTTTTATTTTCTTCTATTCATTCTTTGTCATCCCTTCATCCCTCCATCCTCCCATAGGATTACATTGATTTCATAACTCCCTTAACTTTCAAGATACAGTGATCAAACTTGGTGACATGACTCAGTAGCTGATCCTTAACACTGCCCTGAATATCATATTGATGCCATTTGTTTATCATCCCATTCTATCATTTCATTCATCCCTCCATCCTCCCATAGAGAACCATTGATTTCATTAAATCCCTTAATTTTCAAGATACAGTGATCAAACTTGGTGACATGACTCAGTAGCTGATCCCTAGCACCGCACTGAATATCATATTGATGCCATTTGTCTATCCTCCCATTCTATCATTTCATTCATCCATCCATCCTCCCATTGTAAACCATTGATTTAATCAAATCTTTAATTTTCAAGATACAGTGATCAAAACTTGTGACATGACTCAGTAGCTGATCCCTAGCACCGCACTGAATATCATATTGATGTCATTTGTCTATCCTCCCATTCTATCATTTTATTCATCCCTCCATCCTCCCATTGGAAACCTATGATTTAATCAAATCCTTAATTTTCAAGATACAGTGATCGAATTTGGTGAAATGACTCAGTAGCTGATCCCTAACACTGCCCTGAATATCATATTGATGCCATTTGTTTATCCTCCCATTCTATCATTTCATTCATCCCTCCATCCTCCCATTGGAAACCATTGATTTATTCAATCCCTTAATTTTCAAGATACAGTGATCAAACTTGGTGAAATGACTCAGTAGCTGATCCCTAGCACTACACCGAATATCATATTTATGCAATTTGTCTATCCTCCCTTTCTATCATTTCATTCATCCCTCCATACTCTCATAGTAACCCATTGATTTACTAACTGCCTTAATTTTCAAGATACAGTGATCAAACTTGGTAAAATTACTCAATAGCTGATGCTTGTCACTGTATTGAAGATCATATTGATGCCATTTGTCTATCCTTCCTTTCTATCATTTCGTTCATCCCTCCATCCTCCCATATGATTCAATTGGTTTTATAACTCCACCAGATGTATAGATAGAACAACTAAAACTGCTGTACTCACTCAACTGTAAATATACTAAATATGGTCTTACATGGTTTTAAACAGTTTTTTCTTCTATTCATTTGTTTTCATCCCTCCATCCTCCCATAGGAAACCATTGATTTTTTAACTGTTTCAGCTGGTAAGATAAAACAACTATATTTGCTGTCCTTATTGAACTACTATGCTTTTCTGGGACCAACTAATAACATTTAACATACTTAACATTGTTTTCATGCTGTTACAACAAGCTTTGTCAAGCCAACTTAAAGTTTGTTCACAAACTTTACTTTCTAGTTATTATTATGTTGGCTTGCGAAGCAGCCAACATACTGTTCTCCCTATTCTTCTTATTTTTTTATCTTTATTATGTTGGCTTGCGAAGCAGCCAACATACTGTTCTCCCTATTCTTCTTTTTCTTCTTATTATTATTCTATTCCACTTTTCGGTAACTTTCACAGGTCGCAGTTTTTGAGCTAGAACCTTGAAAATTGGCAGGATCACAGATCCCATATGGAAGAAGTGTGCTTGTGCTTTTGGGACATGTCGGACATACGGTGTCCTCAGGACAAGTCCTCAAAGTTGACTTTTTCCCATAGAGAATGAATGGCGGAATGTTCAGAAATGTCCCCAGTTAGTGTGCTGTCATGAAAAATCTCCTGGATAAACAGCTGTAAATTCCTTCCACTTTCATCTAGAAGCTCCATTTAAATTTTAAATGAGAGAGATATTTGTCCTTTCTGGCACGCCAAAATATCTAATCATTTTATCAATTACTTTTAGAGTTATGAGCATTTGTTTGGCACTAGACACAGAAAACTGCCCCATTAACTCCCATGTTAATTTCTCAAAATCAGAACTGTCTTTTTCACAATTTGCCTCTGTGTTTAACTTGTCATAAATCAGACAATATTAGGTCAAACATCACATAAATTACACCAAAATGATCAGCCAAGGGTCCTCTCTCATACAATATCTTCGGTTAAGCGATACGTTAAATACAGCCCGAAGTATGACCGTTTGTTCGGAGGGTGCAAATCACATTAAACTAGATAGGCAAAGTTTGTGAACAAACTTTGTTGGCTTGCAAAGCAGCTGAAACGCTGTTTTGAATGTTGATGACCTAATGTTAAAGGTTGTTTTAATGTTAGCATTGTTAGATTATGTTGCGGTTAAGGGGTAGTTTAGGTGTTTGGGGTAATTACTGCTGAGGGGTAATTGGCTGTGGGGTAGTTGATATTGAAGGGTTATTGACCTGTTGGGGCTATTGTTGTTGATGGGTATTAAGATTACTGTGTAGTTCCTGTGAAAAGCTTGTTTAGATGTGGAATGTTTTGTTGAGGGGGTATTTACCTGTGGTGGGGCAATTACTGTTGAGGGGCTATTGCCATTGGGGTAGTTAATGCAGATGTATTTGTTATTGTTGAAGGCTATTAGTTTAATGGTGTTGTTGCGGTTAATAGGTAATATAGCTGTTTGGGGCAATTACTGCTGAGGGGTAATTGGCTGTGGGGTAGTTGATATTGAGGGGTTATTGACCTGTTGGGGTTATTGTTGTTGATGGCTATTAAGATTACTGTGTAGTTCCTGTTAAAACCTTGTTTAGATGTGGAATGTTTTGTTGAAGGGGTATTTTCCTGTGGTGGGGCAATTACTGTTGAGGGGCAATTAGTTGTGGGGTAGTAAAATTGCCATTGGGGTAGTTAATGCAGATGTATTTGATATTGTTGAAGGCTATTAGTTTAATGTCGTTGTTGCAGTTAAGAGGTAATATAGCTGTTTGGGGCAATTACTGCTGAGGGGTAATTGGCTGTGGGGTAGTTGACATTGAGGGGTTATTGACCTGTTAGGGTTATTGTTGTTGATGGCTATTAAGATTACTGTGTAGTTGCTGTTAAAAGCTTGTTTAGATGTTGTATTTATTGTTGAGGGGCAATTACCTGTGGTGGGGCAATTACTGTTGAGGGGCTATTGCCATTGGGGTAGTTAATGCAGATGTATTTGTTATTGTTGAAGGCTATTAGTTTAATGGTGTTGTTGCGGTTAATAGGTAATATAGCTGTTTGGGGCAATTACTGTTGAGGGGCAATTGGTTGTGGGGTAGTAAAATTGCCATTGGGGTAGTTAATGCAGATGTATTTGATATTGTTGAAGGCTATTAGTTTAATAGGTTTGTTAATGTTAAGAGGGGATTTAGCTGTTTGGGGCAATTACTGCTGAGGGGTAATTGGCTGTGGGGTAGTTGATATTGAGGGGTTATTGACCTGTTGGGGTTATTGTTGTTGATGGGTATTAAGATTACTGTGTGGTTCCTGTGAAGAGCTTGTTTAGATGTGGAATGTTTTGTTGAGGGGGTATTTACCTGTGGTGGGGCAATTATAGTTGAGGGGCAATTGGCTGTGGGGTAGTTGACATTGAGGGATTTTTGACCTGTTGGGGTTATTGTTGTTGATAGCTTTAAAGATTTCTGTGTAGTTCCTGTTAAAATCTTGTTTAGATGTTGTATTTGTTGTTGAGGGGCATTTACCTGTGGTGGGGCAATTACTGTTGAGGGGCTATTGCCATTGGGGTAATTAATGCAGATGTATTTGATAATGTTGAAGGCTATTAGTTTAATGGTGTTGTTGCGGCTAATAGGTAATATAGCTGTTTGGGGCAATTACTGCTGAGGGGTAATTGGCTGTGGGGTAGTTGATATTGAGGGGTTATTGACCTGTTGGGGTTATTGATGTTGATGGGTATTAAGATTACTGTGTAGTTCCTGTGAAAAGCTTTTGTAGATGTGGAATGTTTTGTTGAGGGGGTATTTACCTGTGGTGGGGCAATTACTGTTGAGGGGTAATTGGCTGTGGGGTAGTTAACATTGAGGGGTTATTGACCTATTGGGGTTATTGTTGTTGATGGATATTAAGATTACTGTGTAGTTCCTGTTAAAAGCTTGTTTAGATGTTGTATTTGTTGTTGAGGGGCAATTACCTGTGGTGGGGCAATTACTGTTGAGGGGCTATTGCCATTGGGGTAGTTAATGCAGATGTATTTGATATTGTTGAAGGCTTTTAGTTTAATGGTGTTGTTGCGGTTAATAGGTAATATAGCTGTTTGGGGCAATTACTGCTGAGGGGTAATTGGCTGTGGGGTAGTTGATATTGAGGGGTTATTGACCTGTTGGGGTTATTGTTGTTGATGGCTATTAAGATTACTGTGTAGTTCCTGTGAAAAGCTTGTTTAGATGTGGAATGTTTTGTTGAGGGGGTATTTACCTGTGGTGGGGCAATTACTGTTGAGGGGCAATTAGTTGTGGGGTAGTAAAATTGCCATTGGGGTAGTTAATGCAGATGTATTTGATATTGTTGAAGGCTATTAGTTTAATGGGATTGTTAATGTTAAGAGGTGATTTAGCTGTTTGGGGCAATTACTGCTGAGGGGTAATTGGCTGTGGGGTAGTTGATATTGAGGGGTTATTGACCTGTTGAGGTTATTGTTGTTGATGGGTATTAAGATTATTGTGTAGTTCCTGGTAAAAGCTTGTTTAGATGTTGTGTTTTTTTTTGAGGGGGTATTTATTTGTGGTGGGGCAATTACTGTTATGGGGCAATTACTGTTGAGGGGTAATTGGTTGTGGGGTAGTAAAAATTGGGTTGTTGTTCAGTTATACAGTTAATACTGCTGCAGGGACTGAGGGAGAGAAGAGGTTCCGTGCGTGTGTTGTGTGAGCCTGTGGGGATCTCCCTTACGGAATGTTCAGTTCTGAACATTCCGCCATTCATTCTCTATGGGAAAAAGTCAACTTTGGAGCATTGTCCTGCGGACACTGTATGTCCGACATGTCCCAAAAGCACAAGCACACTATTCCCGTATGGGATCTGTGATCCTGCCAATTTTCAAGGTTCTAGCTCAAAAACTGCGACCTGTGAAAAGTGTCAAAAAGTGATGCGGAAGAATAATAAAAATAAGAAGAATAGGGAGAACAAGATGTTGGCTGCTTCGCAAGCCAACATAATAATATTATTAAGAAGAATAAGTAGAACAGTAAGTTGGCTTTGTCAAGCCAACTTAACTAGAAAGTAAAGTTTGTGAACAAACTTTAAGTTGGCTTGACAAAGCCTGTTGTAACAGCATGAAGACAATGTTAAGTATGCTAAATTATAATAGTTGGTCCCAGAAAAGCATAGTAATTCAATAAGGACAGCAAATTTAATTGTTTTATCTTAACCTTATACTGCAGATTCGCACGCCTGGTGGCCATTTTTAACATTTTTGACATAGTTCACATTAAAACTAGATATCTCAAGTTGTACATATAGGAAAATTATCATTCATGGCTCAAACTGAAGTAGGCAGTTGGGGGAACATATTAATACACTTCAGTATCATATTCACATAATTTGGTTTATTTTAGAGCCTCTATTGCAGATGCTAATATGCCAGGAATGTCACAAATGCTGACTTGAACTTGAACATGACTGGAATGTATATTCACATAGTTATTCAAATTAGGTATCAGAAATTACAATAAATTTCGCTAGGGTCTTTTCTAACAACACAGAAAAAATGGAGCAAATCCATGCAAGCATTGAAAAGTTATTCAGCTTTATCCAAGGTATGTCAAGTGCACCACACCCATGTCTAAATATGCCACACCCAACACACACCATTAGCCAACTAAGCTAACATGCCAACAAATTCCTTACACGAAACCGAGGAGCTACGACAAACAACAATGCTGCACATATTACAGCAAGACCAGAAAATTCCAATGACTAAATTTCATGTCCAAATATGAACGTTATGATATCATATTTATGTCCAATATAGTCCGACAGCATAAGCTAGGTTACCGTAGCCAACTCCGGTAGCATCCGACACGATACAGAGTGCTGCAGCACTCAAACGCTCTAAAACTGTTTATAATCTAACGCTTAGTTAATGTTTAGTATTAGAATATATATTTTGTACAATATCGCTTATGAAAAATTATCCATTGTTACTCACAGTACGTAGAATCGCGTCGTAGCCGGTGTACCGTCTTACTTCCGGGTTGGCGAAAATTCCGAAAATTGCTCATATATTCCACACAAAGTAATCCGTTTATGTTCAAAAGTATCCACAATCCGCATAAAAACGAACAAAATAATCCATGGCTGCTTCAGTTTCGCCGAACAGTGTGTTCTGGGGAGCTTAGCTTAGGTTAGCAAAGGGTTAGCTTATGTTGCTATGCTAGCGGCCGAAATTGGAAATGAAGCGCCAGTTTCCGAGGGCTCAATTTAAAAATATACTTGACCAATCATGTCATATGAGGGCTGGCTAGCTTCGGAAGGATGTACACTATTGGTTAGAACAGCTTTCAATCACTTCTGAGGCGCCAGCTTGTCTCTGTGGGCTTATTGGTTCACCCTCCCCCCCTCCCCTTCGCACCTCGCCGTGGGAGAGGTTGTAAAACCTGTCACTCAAAGTCACTACCCCACTTTAGACCAATAAAAACCACTCAAATCAAAGCAGAACCGCTGCAGCTTTGTAATGAGGGGTCAAATCAGCGTTAAGAATGCTTCTGTGACGCTTAGGGGGCAGATTTGTCGGAGTGTCTCATTCAGGAAGCGGATTTTGGAAAATTTTGCAGTGAGGTGAGCAAGCTTTTTAAGGTACTTAACCACAACGGATCTACGCTGTTAAGGTCTTAAATTAAAGCCTTATTAGTAAACGATTTTTAGGTGACAAAACATTAAGACATTTCACAACATAAATATGTTTTGTAAACGGATATGTCGGGAGACCCCCTCGCGGGGTGCACTTTTGTGGTCAACTTCAAAGCCGGATATCTCGCGATCGGCTGCACGTAGACGGCTGAAACTCGGTAGGCATGTAGATGGGATAGGAAATTTTGATTTAAGCGCTTTTGTTCGGAGATTCATTAATGTTTAATATGTTTTATATCGCCGTAAAGGAGCTGGGCCCGCCGGCGGGCCCACTAGGGGGCGCTTCTGCATAATAGGGTTAACACCTGAAACAGTTAAAAAAATCAATGGTTTCCTATGGGAGGATGGAGGGATGAAAACGAATGAATAGAAGAAAAAACTGTTTGAAACCATGCAAGACCATATTTAGTATATTTACAGTTGAGTGAGTACAGCAGTTTTAGTTGTTCTATCTATACATCTGGTGGAGTTATAAAACCAATTGAATCATATGGGATGATGGAAGGATGAATGAAATGATAGAAGGGAAGGATAGACAAATGTCATCAATATGATCTTCAGTACAGTGACAGGCATCAGCTATTGAGTAATTTCACCAAGTTTGATCATTGTATCTTGAAAATTAAGGCAGTTAGTAAATCAATGGATTCTTATGGGAGGATGGAGGGATGAATGAAATGATAGAAGGGGAGTACAGACAATTGGCATCAATATGATATTCAGTGTAGTGCTAGGGATCAGCTACTGAGTCATTTCACCAAGTTTGATCACTGTATCTTGAAAATTAAGGCAGTTAGAAAATCACAGGTTCTCAATGGGAGGATGGAGGGATGAATGAAATGATAGAATGGGAGGATAGACAAATGGCATCAATATGATATTCAGTGCAGTGCTAGGGATCAGCTACTGAGTCATTTCACCAAGTTTGATCACTATATCTCAAAAATTAAGGATTTTATAAAATCAATGGCTTCTTATGTGAGGATGGAGGGATGAATGAAATGATAGAATGGGAAGATAGACAAATGGCATCAATATGATATTCAGTACAGTGCTAGGGATCAGGTAGTGAGTCATTTCACCATGTTTGATCACTGTATCTTGAAAATTAAAGGATTTTTAAAATCAAAGGATTCTTATGGGAGGATGGAGGGATGAATGAAATGATAGAAGGGGAGTACAGACAATTGGCATCAATATGATATTCAGTGTAGTGCTAGGGATCAGCTACTGAGTCATGTCACAAGGTTTGATCACTCTATCTTGAAAATTAAGGATTTGATTAAATCAATGGTTTCCAATGGGAGGATGGAGGGATGAATGAAATGATAGAATGGGAGGATAACCAAATGGCGTCAATATGATATTCAGGGCAGTGTTAGGGATCAGCTACTGAGTCATGTCACCAAGTTTGATCACTGTATCTTGAAAATTAAGGATTTGATTAAATCAATGGTTTCCAATGGGAGGATGGAGGGATGAATGAAATGATAGAATGGGAGGATAGACAAATGGCATCAATATGATATTCAGTGCGGTGCTAGGGATCAGCTACTGAGTCATGTCACAAGGTTTGATCACTGTATCTTGAAAATTAAGGTAGTTATGAAATCAATGTATTCCTATGGGAGTATGGAGGGATGAAGGGATGAAAAAAGAATGAATAGAAGAATATAAAAAGCTGTTTTATACCATATAAGACCATATAACACCATGTTTAGCATGTATACAGTTGAATTGTTATAGCATTTTTAGTTGTTCATCTATACATCTGATTCAGTTATAGCAGTGGTTTTCAATGGGACGATGGAGGGATGAAGTGATGAAAAAAGAAAGAATAGAAGAAAATAAAAGGCTGTTTTAGACCATATAACAGCATATTTATCATATTAACTGTTGAATCAGTACAGCAGATTTAGTTGTTCTATCTATACATCTGATTCAGTTATAGCAGTGGTTTTAAATGGGAGGATGGAGGGATGAATGGATGATAAAAGAATGAATAGAAGAAAATAAAAAGCTGTTTTAGACCATATAAGACCATATAACACCACGTTTAGCATATATACAGGTTAGTCAGTACAGCAGATTTAGTTGTACTATCTATACAGCTGATGTAGTTATAAAATCAATGTATTTCTATGGGAGAATGGAGGGATGAAAAAAGGATGAATACAAAATGAGTGGTGAAAAATAGTTTTATCTTTACTGATATCAGACCAGATGTACTATGTCTAGTGATTTTGGTGGTAATAGCATATAAAACATACGAGCTAGAAGGCAGTGAAAAATGAATGGAAGTGAATGGGTGAAAAAGAAGGGATGAAAAAGAAGGGATAAAAGAGTGATAGAGTTGTGAAAAGTTGTTGTTTTCGTTCTTTCCATCACTGGACCATGTATATCGAGTTTGGTGGATCTATCTTGAAATCTGACAAAATGAGAGCAGTTTGAAAATTGGCCCATTGAAAGTCTATGGGAAAAATTGCTCGGTTGGAGGCATAAAAAGGGTGGAGGCAGGTGGTGTATCTTTCTATAAAGCACAAGCACACTATTCTGATATAGGGCGGAGGTTCCTACAAAGTTTGGTGGTTCTATCTTAAAAGCTGTGGACGAAATAGCGTGTCAAATTTTTACGAGTCGGAATAATAATAATAACTAGAAAGTAAAGTTTGTGAACAAACTTTAAGTTGGCTTGACAAAGCTTGTTGTAACAGCATGAAGACAATGTTAAGTATGTTAAATGATAATAGTTGGTCCCAGAATAGCCTAGTAGTAGTCAATAAGGACAGCAATTATATTTGTTTTATCTTAACAGCTGAAACAGATTTAAAAATCAATGGTTTCCTATGGGAGGATGGAGGGATGAAAATGAATGAATAGAAGAAAAAACTGTTTAAAACCATGTAAGACCATATTTAGTACATTTACAGTTGAGTGAGTACAGCAGTTTTAGTTGTTCTATCTATACATCTGGTGGAGTTATAAAACCAATTGAATTATATGGGAGGATGGAGGGATGAATGAAATGATAGAAATAGCAGATATACAAATGGCATCGATATGAAATGCAGCTCAGAGGTAGGTATCAGCTATTGAGTCATTTCACCAAGTTTGATCATTGTATCTTGAAAATTAAGGCAGTTAGTAATTCAATGGGTTACTATGAGAGTATGGAGGGATGAATGAAATGATAGAAAGGGAGGATAGACAAATTGCATCAATATGCTATTCAGTGCGGTGCTAGGGATCAGCTACTGAGTCATGTCACAAGGTTTGATCACTGTATCTTGAAAATTAAGGATTTGATTAAATCAATGGTTTCCAATGGGAGGATGGAGGGATGAATGAAATGATAGAATGGGAGGATAGACAAATGGCATCAATATGATATTCAGTGCAGTGCTAGGGACCAGCTACTGAGTCATTTCACCAAGTTTGATCACTGTATCTTGAAAATTAAGGATTTGATTAAATCAATGGTTTCCAATGGGAGGATGGAGGGATGAATGAAATGATAGAATTGGAGGATAGACAAATGGCATCAATATGTTATTCAGTGCGGTGCTAGGGATCAGCTACTGAGTCATGTCACAAGGTTTGATCACTGTATCTTGAAAATTAAGGATTTGATTAAATCAATGGTTTCCAATGGGAGGATGGAGGGATGAATGAAATGATAGAATGGGAGGATAGACAAATGGCATCAATATGCTATTCAGTGCGGTGCTAGGGATCAGCTACTGAGTCATGTCACAAGGTTCGATCACTGTATCTTGAAAATTAAGGATTTGATTAAATCAATGGTTTCCAATGGGAGGATGGAGGGATGAATGAAATGATAGAATGGGAGGATAGACAAATGGCATCAATATGATATTCAGTGCGGTGCTAGGGATCAGCGACGGAGTCATGTCACAAGGTTTGATCACTGTATCTTGAAAATTAAGGATTTGATTAAATCAATGGTTTCCAATGGGAGGATGGAGGGATGAATGAAATGATAGAATGGGAGGATAGACAAATGGCATCAATATGATATTCAGTGCGGTGCTACGGATCAGCTACTGAGTCATGTCACAAGGTTTGATCACTGTATCTTGAAAATTAAGGATTTGATTAAATCAATGGTTTCCAATGGGAGGATGGAGGGATGAATGAAATGATAGAATGGGAGGATAGACAAATGGCATCAATATGATATTCAGTGCGGTGCTAGGGATCAGCTACTGAGTCATTTCACCAAGTTTGATCAATGTACCTTGAAAATTAAGGTAGTTATGAAATCAATGTAATCCAATGGGAGGATGGAGGGATGAAGGAATGAAAAAAAGAACAAAGAGAAGAAAATAAAAAGTTGTTTTAGACCATATAAGACCATATAACAGCATGTTTAGCATATATACAGTTGAAATGGTATAGCATTTTTAGTTGTTCTATCTAAACAGCTGATTGAGTTATAATAGTTGTTTCCAATGGGAGGATGGAGGGATGAAGGAATAAAAAAAGAATGAATAGAAGAAAATAAAAAGCTGTTTTAGACCATATCAGACCGTATAACACAATGTTTAGCATATATACAGTTGAACTGGTATAATGTTTTGAGTTGTTCTATCTATACATCTGATTCAGTTATATCAGTGGTTTTCAATGGGAGGATGGAGGGATGAAGGGATGAAAAGAATGAATAGAAGAAAAAAAAGCTGTTTTAGACCATATAACACCATGTTTAGCATATATACAGCTGAGTCAGTACAGCAGATTTAGTTGTACTATCTATACAGCTGATGTAGTTGTAAAATCAATGTATTCCTATGAGAAGATGGAGGGATGAAAAAAGGATGAATACAAAATGAGTGGTTAAAAATAGTTTTATCTTTTCTGATATAAGACCAGATGTACTATATCTAGTGATTTTGGTGGTAATAGCATATAAATCATACGAGCTAGAAGGCAGTGAAAAATGAATGGAAGTGAATGGGTAAAAAAGAAGGGATGAAAAAGAAGTGATAAAAGAGTGATATAGTTGTGAAAAGTTGTTGAATCATTTCTATCCATCACTGGACCATGTTTATCGATTTTGGTGGATTTATCTTGAAATCTGACAAAATGAGAGCAGTTTGAAAATTGGCCCAATGCAAGTCTATGGGAAAAATGGCTCGGTTGGAGGCATAAAAAGGGTGGAGGCAGGTGGTGTATCTTTCTATAAAGCACAAGCACACTATTCTGCTATGGGGCGGAGGTTCCTACAAAGTTTGGTGGTTCTATCTTAAAAGCTGTGGACGAAATAGCTGTCTAGTTTTTTACAAGTCGGAATAATAATAATAACTAGAAAGTAAAGTTTGTGAACAAACTTTAAGTTGGCTTGACAAAGCTTGTTGTAACAGCATGAAGACAATGTTAAGTATGTTAAATGATAATAGTTGGTCCCAGAAAAGCATAGTAGTTCAATAAGGACAGCAAATATAGTTGTTTTATCTTACCAGCTGAAACAGTTAAAAATTCAATGGTTTCTTATGGGAGAATGGAGGGATGAAAACGAATGAATAGAAGAAAAAACTGTTTAAAACCATGTAAGACCATATTTAGTATATTTACAGTTGAGTGAGTACAGCAGTTTTAGTTGTTCTATCCATACATCTGGTGGAGTTATAAAACCAATTGAATCATATGGGAGGATGGAGGGATGAATGAAATGATAGAAATGGCAGATGGACAAATGGCATCGATATGAAATGCAGCTCAGTGGTTGGTATCAGCTATTGAGTAATTTTACCAAGTTTGATCACTGTATCTTGAAAATTAAGGCAGTTAGTAAATCAATGGGTTACTATGAGAGTATGGAGGGATGAATGAAATGATAGAAAGGGAGGATAGACAAATTGCATTAATATGATATTCAGTGTAGTGCTAGGTATCAGCTACTGAGTCATTTCACCAAGTTTGATCACTGTATCTTGAAAATTAAGGCAGTTAGAAAATCACTGGTTCTCTATGGGAGGATGGAGGGATGAATGAAATGATAGAATAGGAGGATAGACAAATGGCATCAATATGCTATTCAGTGCAGTGCTAGGGATCAGCCACTGAGTCATGTCACAAGGTTTGATCACTGTATCTTGAAAATTAAGGATTTGAATAAATCAATGGTTTCCAATGGGAGGATGGAGGGATGAATGAAATGATAGAATGGGAGGATAGACAAATGGCATCAATATGATATTCAGTGCAGTGCTAGGGATCAGCTACTGAGTCATGTCACAAGTTTTGATCACTGTATCTTGAAAATTAAGGATTTGATTAAATCAATGGTTTCCAATGGGAGGATGGAGGGATGAATGAAATGATAGAATGGGAGGATAGACAAATGTCATCAATATGATATTCAGTGCGGTGCTGAGGATCAGCTACTGAGTCATGTCACAAGGTTTGATCATTGTATCTTGAAAATTAAGGATTTGATTAAATCAATGGTTTTCAATGGGAGGATGGAGGGATGAATGAAATGATAGAATGGGAGGATAGACAAATGGCATCAATATGATATTCAGTGCGGTGCTAGGGATCAGCTACTGAGTCATGTCACAAGTTTTGATCACTGTATCTTGAAAATTAAGGATTTGATTAAATCAATGGTTTCCAATGGGAGGATGGAGGGATGAATGAAATGATAGAATGGGAGGATAGACAAATGGCATCAATATGATATTCAGGGCAGTGTTAGGGATCAGCTACTGAGTCATTTCACCAAGTTTAATCACTGTATCTTGAAAATTAAGGGATTGAATAAATCAATGGTTTCCAATGGGAGGATGGAGGGATGAATGAAATGATAGAATGGGAGGATAAACAAATGGCATCAATATGATATTCAGGGCAGTGTTAGGGATCAGCTACTGAGTCATTTCACCAAATTTGATCACTGTATCTTGAAAATTAAGGATTTGATTAAATCATAGGTTTCCAATGGGAGGATGGAGGGATGAATGAAATGATAGAATGGGAGGATAGACAAATGGCATCAATATGCTATTCAGTGCGGTGCTAGGGATCAGCTACTGTGTCATGTCACAAGGTTAGTCACTGTATTTTGAAAATTAAGGATTTGATTAAATCAATGGTTTCCAATGGGAGGATGGAGGGATGAATGAAATGATAGAATGGGAGGATAGACAAATGGCATCAATATGCTATTCAGTGCGGTGCTAGGGATCAGCTACTGAGTCATGTCACCAAGTTTGATCACTGTATCTTGAAAATTAGGGATTTGATTAAATCAATGGTTTCCAATGGGAGGATGGAGGGATGAATGAAATGATAGAATGGGAGGATAGACAAATGGTATCAATATGCTATTCAGTGCGGTGCTAGGGATCAGTGACTGAGTCATGTCACAAGGTTTGATCACTGTATCTTGAAAATTAAGGATTTGATTAAATCAATGGTTGTCTATGAGAGGATGGAGGGATGAATGAAGTGATAGAATGGGAGGATAGACAAATGGCATCAATATGCTATTCAGTGCGGTGCTAGGGATCAGCTACTGAGTCATGTCACAAGGTTTGATCACTGTATCTTGAAAATTAAGGATTTGATTAAATCAATGGTTTCCAATGGGAGGATGGAGGGATGAAAGGATGAAAAAGAATGAATAGAAGAAAAGAAAAAACTGTTTTAGACCATATAAGACCATATAACACCATGTTTAGCATATATACAATTGAATTGGAATAGCATTTTTAGTTGTTCTATCTAAACAGCTGATTGAGTTATATTAGTTGTTTCCAATGGGAGGATGGAGGGATGAAGGAATGAAAAAAGAATGAATAGAAGAAAATAAAAAGCTGTTTTAGACCATATAACAGCATATTTATCATATTAACAGTTGAATCAGTACAGCAGATTTAGTTGTTCTATCTATACATCTGATTCAGTTTTATCAGTGGTTTTCAATGGGAGGATGGAGGGATGAAGGAATGAAAAAAGAATGAATAGAAGAAAATAAAAAGCTGTTTTAGACCATATAAGACCATATAACACTATGTTTATCATATATAAGATTGAATTGGAATAGCATGTTTAGTTGATCTATCTAAACAGCTGATTGAGTTATATTAGTTGTTTCCAATGGGAGGATGGAGGGATGAAGGAATGAAAAAAGAATGAATAGAAGAAAATAAAAAGCTGTTTTAGACCATATAAGACCATATACCACCATGTGTAGCATATATACAGCTTAGTCAGTACAGCAGATATAGTTGTACTATCTATACAGCTGATGTAGTTATAAAATCAATGTATTTCTATGGGAGAATGGAGGGATGAAAAAAGGATGAATACAAAATGAGTGGTAAAAAATAGTTGTATCTTTACTGATATCAGACCAGATGTACTATATCTAGTGATTTTGGTGGTAATAGCATGTAAAACATACGAGCTACAAGGCAGTGAAAAATGAATGGAAGTGAATGGGTGAAAAAGAAGGGATGAAAAAGAAGGGATAAAAGAGTGATAGAGTTGTGAAAAGTTGTTGTTTTCGTTCTTTCCATCACTGGACCATGTATATCGAGTTTGGTGGATTTATCTTGAAATCTGACAAAATGAGAGCAGTTTGAAAATTGGCCCCATGCAAGTCTATGGGAAAAATGGCTCGGTTGGAGGCATAAAAAGGGTGGAGGCAGGTGGTGTATCTTTCTATAAAGCACAAGCACACTATTCTGATATAGGGCGGAGGTTCCTACAAAGTTTGGTGGTTCTATCTTAAAAGCTGTGGACGAAATAGCGTGTCAAATTTTTACGAGTCGGAATAATAATAATAACTAGAAAGTAAAGTTTGTGAACAAACTTTAAGTTGGCTTGACAAAGCTTGTTGTAACAGCATGAAGACAATGTTAAGTATGTTAAATGATAATAGTTGTTCCCAGAAAAGCATAGTAGTTCAATAAGGACAGCAAATATAGTTGTTTTAACAGCTGAAACAGTTAAAAAATCAATGGTTTCCTATGGGAGGATGGATGGATGAAAACGAATGAATAGAAGAAAAAACTGTTTAAAACCATGTAAGACAATATTTAGTATATTTACAGTTGAGTGAGTACAGCAGTTTTAGTTGTTCTATCTATACATCTGATGGAGTTATAAAACCAATTGAATCATATGGGAGGATGGAGGGATGAATGAAATGATAGAATGGGAGGATAGACAAATGTCATCAATATGATATTCAGTGCGGTGCTGAGGATCAGCTACTGAGTCATG
Organism: Brachyhypopomus gauderio; assembly: GCF_052324685.1. Classification (NCBI taxonomy): domain Eukaryota; kingdom Metazoa; phylum Chordata; class Actinopteri; order Gymnotiformes; family Hypopomidae; genus Brachyhypopomus; species Brachyhypopomus gauderio. The sequence goes on from NC_135212.1 coordinate 442,741, forward strand.
TCACAAGGTTTGATCACTGTATCTTGAAAATTAAGGATTTGATTAAATCCATGGTTTCCAATGGGAGGATGGAGGGATGAATGAAATGATAGAATGGGAGGATAAACAAATGGCATCAATATGATATTCAGTGCGGTGCTAGGGATCAGCTACTGAGTCATGTCACAAGGTTTGATCACTGTATCTTGAAAATTAAGGCAGTTAGAAAATCACTGGTTCTCAATGGGAGGATGGAGGGATGAATGAAATGATAGAAATGGCAGATAGACAAATGGCATCGATATGAAATGCAGCTCAGTGGTAGGTATTAGCTATTGAGTCATTTCACCAAGTTTGATCACTGTATCTTGAAAATTAAGGCAGTTAGTAAATCAATGGGTTACTATGAGAGTATGGAGGGATGAATGAAATGATAGAAAGGGAGGATAGACAAATTGCATCAATATGATATTCAGTGTAGTGCTAGGGATCAGCTACTGAGTCATTTCACCAAGTTTGATCACTGTATCTTGAAAATTAAGGCAGTTAGAAAATCACTGGTTCTCAATGGGAGGATGGAGGGATGAATGAAATGATAGAAATGGCAGATAGACAAATGGCATCGATATGAAATGCAGCTCAGTGGTAGGTATTAGCTATTGAGTCATTTCACCAAGTTTGATCACTGTATCTTGAGAATTAAGGATTTGATTAAATCAATGGTTTCCAATGGGATGATGGAGGGATGAATGAAATGATAGAATGGGAGGATAGACAAATAACATCAATATGATATTCAGGGCAGTGTTAGGGATCAGCTACTGAGTCATGTCACCAAGTTTGATCACTGTATCTTGAAAATTAAGGATTTGATTAAATCAATGGTTGCCAATGGGAGGATGGGGGGATGAATGAAATGATAGAATGGGAGGATAGACAATTGGCATCAATATGATATTCAGTGCGGTGCTAGGGATCAGCTACTGAGTCATGTCACAAGGTTTGATCACTGTATCATGAAAATTAAGGTAGTTATGAAACCAATGTAATCCTATTGGAGGATGGAGGGATGAAGGGATGAAAAAAGAATGAAAAGAAGAATATAAAAAGTTGTTTTATACCATATCAGACCATATGACACCATGTTTAGCATGTATACAGTTGAATTGTGATAGCATTTTTAGTTGTTCATCTATACATCTGATTGAGTTATATCAGTGGTTTTCAATGGGATGATGGAGGGATGAAGTGATGAAAAAAGAAAGAATAGAAGAAAATAAAAGGCTGTTTTAGACCATATAACAGCATATTTATCATATTAACTGTTGAATCAGTACAGCAGATTTAGTTGTTCTACTTATACATCTGATTCAGTTATATCAGTGGTTTTCAATGGGAGGATGGAGGGATGAAGGGATGATAAAATAATGAATAGAAGAAAATAAAAAGCTGTTTTAGACCATATAAGACCATGTAACATCATGTTTAGCATATATACAGCTGAGTCAGTACAGCAGATTTAGTTGTACTATCTATACAGCTGATGTAGTTGTAAAATCAATGTATTCCTATGAGAAGATGGAGGGATGAAAAAAGGATGAATAAAAAATGAGTGGTGAAAAATAATTGTATCTTTATTGATATCAGACCAGATGTACTATATCCAGTGATTTTGGTGGTAACAGCATATAAAACATACGAGCTAGAAGGCAGTGAAAAATGAATGGAAGTGAATGGGTGAAAAAGAAGGGATGAAAAAGAAGGGATAAAAGAGTGATACAGTTGTGAAAAGTTGTTGTTTTCGTTCTTTCCATCACTGGACCATGTATATCAAGTTTGGTGGATTTATCTTGAAATCTGACAAAATGAGAGCAGTTTGAAAATTGGCCCATTGAAAGTCTATGGGAAAAATGGCTCAGAAGGAGGTATAGAAAGGAGGGATGCAGGTGGTTTATCTTTCTAAAAAGCAGTAGCACCTCTTTCGGGTATGGGGCGGAGGTTCCTACAAAGTTTGGTGGTTCTATCTTAAAAGCTGTAGACGAAATAGCGTTTGGAAATTTTGGCGGAAGAATAATAATAATAAGAAGAATAAGAAGAACAGTAAGTTGGCTTTGTCAAGCCAACTTAATAATAATAATAAGAAGATTAAGAAGAACAGCAAGTTGGCTTTGTCAAGCCAACTTAATAATAATAATAATAATAAGAAGAAGATTAAGAAGAACAGCAAGTTGGCTTTGTCAAGCCAACTTAATAATAATAATAATAAGAAGATTAAGAAGAACAGCAAGTTGGCTTTGTCAAGCCAACTTAATAACTAGAAAGTAAAGTTTGTGAACAAACTTTAAGTTGGCTTGACAAAGCTTGTTGTAACAGCATGAAGACAATGTTAAGTATGTTAAATAATAATAGTTGGTCCCAGAAAAGCATAGTAGTTCAATAAGGACAGCAAATATAGTTTGTTTTATCTTAACAGCTGAAACAGTTTAAAAATCAATTGTTTCCTATGGGAGGATGGAGGGATGAAAACGAATGAATAGACGAAAAAACTGTTTAACACCATGTAAGACCATATTTAGTATATTTACAGTTGAGTCACTATATCAGATTTAGTTGTTAAATCTATACATCTGATGGAGTTATAAAATCAATGGATTCTTATGGGAGGATGGAGGGATGAATGAAATGATAGAATGGGAGGACAGACAAATGTCATCAATATGATATTCAGTGCGGTGCTGAGGATCAGCTACTGAGTCATGTCACAAGGTTTGATCACTGTATCTTGAAAATTAAGGATTTGATTAAATCCATGGTTTCCAATGGGAGGATGGAGGGATGAATGAAATGATAGAATGGGAGGATAAACAAATGGCATCAATATGATATTCAGTGCGGTGCTAGGGATCAGCTACTGAGTTATGTCACAAGGTTTGATCACTGTATCTTGAAAATTAAGGATTTGATTAAATCAATGGTTTCCAATGGGAGGATGGAGGGATGAATGAAATGATAGAATGGGAGGATAGACAAATGGCATCAATATGATATTCAGTGCGGTGCTAGGGATCAGCTACTGAGTCATGTCACAAGGTTTGATCACTGTATCTTGAAAATGAAGGATTTGATTAAATCAATGGTTTCCAATGGGAGGATGGAGGGATGAATGAAATGATAGAATGGGAGGATAGACAAATGGCATCAATATGATATTCAGGGCAGTGTTAGGGATCAGCTACTGAGTCATTTCACCAAGTTTGATCACTGTATCTTGAAAATTAAGGGATTGAATAAATCAATGGTTTCCAATGGGAGGATGGAGGGATGAATGAAATGATAGAATGGGAGGATAAACAAATGGCATCAATATGATATTCAGGGCAGTGTTAGGGATCAGCTACTGAGTCATTTCACCAAATTTGATCACTGTATCTTGAAAATTAAGGATTTGATTAAATCATAGGTTTCCAATGGGAGGATGGAGGGATGAATGAAATGATAGAATGGGAGGATAGACAAATGGCATCAATATGCTATTCAGTGTGGTGCTAGGGATCAGCTACTGTGTCATGTCACAAGGTTAGTCACTGTATTTTGAAAATTAAGGATTTGATTAAATCAATGGTTTCCAATGGGAGGATGGAGGGATGAATGAAATGATAGAATGGGAGGATAGACAAATGGCATCAATATGCTATTCAGTGCGGTGCTAGGGATCAGCTACTGAGTCATGTCACCAAGTTTGATCACTGTATCTTGAAAATTAGGGATTTGATTAAATCAATGGTTTCCAATGGGAGGATGGAGGGATGAATGAAATGATAGAATGGGAGGATAAACAAATGGCATCAATATGATATTCAGGGCAGTGTTAGGGATCAGCTACTGAGTCATTTCACCAAATTTGATCACTGTATCTTGAAAATTAAGGATTTGATTAAATCATAGGTTTCCAATGGGAGGATGGAGGGATGAATGAAATGATAGAATGGGAGGATAGACAAATGGCATCAATATGCTATTCAGTGTGGTGCTAGGGATCAGCTACTGTGTCATGTCACAAGGTTAGTCACTGTATTTTGAAAATTAAGGATTTGATTAAATCAATGGTTTCCAATGGGAGGATGGAGGGATGAATGAAATGATAGAATGGGAGGATAGACAAATGGCATCAATATGCTATTCAGTGCGGTGCTAGGGATCAGCTACTGAGTCATGTCACCAAGTTTGATCACTGTATCTTGAAAATTAGGGATTTGATTAAATCAATGGTTTCCAATGGGAGGATGGAGGGATGAATGAAATGATAGAATGGGAGGATAGACAAATGGTATCAATATGCTATTCAGTGCGGTGCTAGGGTTCAGTGACTGAGTCATGTCACAAGGTTTGATCACTGTATCTTGAAAATTAAGGATTTGATTAAATCAATGGTTGTCTATGAGAGGATGGAGGGATGAATGAAGTGATAGAATGGGAGGATAGACAAATGGCATCAATATGCTATTCAGTGCGGTGCTAGGGATCAGCTACTGAGTCATGTCACAAGGTTTGATCACTGTATCTTGAAAATTAAGGATTTGATTAAATCCATGGTTTCCAATGGGAGGATGGAGGGATGAATGAAATGATAGAATGGGAGGATAGACAAATGGTATCAATATGCTATTCAGTGCGGTGCTAGGGATCAGTGACTGAGTCATGTCACAAGGTTTGATCACTGTATCTTGAAAGTTAAGGGAGTTATGAAATCAATGTAATCCTATGGGAGGATGGAGGGATGAAGGGATGACAAAGAATGAATAGAAGAAAATAAAAAGCTGTTTTAGACCATATAAGACCATATACCACCATGTGTAGCATATATACAGCTTAGTCAGTACAGCAGATATAGTTGTACTACCTATACAGCTGATGTAGTTATAAAAGCAATGTATTCCAATGGGAGAATGGAGGGATGAAAAAAGGATGAATAAAGATTGAGTGGTGAAAAATAATTGTATCTTTCTTGACATCTGACCAGATGTACTATATCGAGTGATTTTGGTTGTAATAGCATATAAAACATAAGAGCTAGAAGGCAGTGAAAAATGAATGGAAGTGAATGGGTGAAAAAGAAGGGATGAAAAAGAAGTGATAAAAGAGTGATATAGTTGTGAAAAGTGGTTGAATCATTTCTATCCATCCCTGGACCATGTTTATCGATTTTGGTGGATTTATCTTGAGATCTGATAAAATGAGAGCAGTTTGAAAATTGTCCCCATGAAAGTCTATGGGAAAAATGGCTCGGTTGGAGGCATAAAAAGGGTGGAGGCAGGTGGTGTATCTTTCTATAAAGCAGTAGCACACTATTCTGATATGGGGCGGAGGTTCCTACAAAGTTTGGTGGTTCTATCTTAAAAGCTGTGGACGAAATAGCTGTCTAGTTTTTTACGAGGGGGAATAATAATAATAATAATAACTAGAAAGTAAAGTTTGTGAACAAACTTTAAGTTGGCTTGACAAAGCTTGTTGTAACAGCATGAAGACAATGTTAAGTATGTTAAATGATAATAGTTGGTCCCAGAAAAGCATAGTAGTTCAATAAGGACAGCAAATATAGTTGTTTTATCTTACCAGCTGAAACAGTTAAAAATTCAATGGTTTCTTATGGGAGGATGGAGGGATGAAAACGAATGAATAGAAGAAAAAACTGTTTAAAACCATGTAAGACCATATTTAGTATATTTACAGTTGAGTGAGTACAGCAGTTTTAGTTGTTCTATCCAAACATCTGGTGGAGTTATAAAACCAATTGAATCATATGGGAGGATGGAGGGATGAATGAAATGATAGAAATGGCAGATGGACAAATGGCATCGATATGAAATGCAGCTCAATGGTTGGTATCAGCTATTGAGTAATTTTACCAAGTTTGATCACTGTATCTTGAAAATTAAGGCAGTTAGTAAATCAATGGGTTACTATGAGAGTATGGAGGGATGAATGAAATGATAGAAAGGGAGGATAGACAAATTGCATCAATATGATATTCAGTGTAGTGCTAGGGATCAGCTACTGAGTCATGTCACCAAGTTTGATCACTGTATCTTGAAAATTAAGGATTTGAATAAATCAATGGTTTCCAATGGGAGGATGGAGGGATGAATGAAATGATAGAATGGGAGGATAGACAAATGGCATCAATATGATATTCAGGGCAGTGTTAGGGATCAGCTACTGAGTCATTTCACCAAATTTGATCACTGTATCTTGAAAATTAAGGATTTGATTAAATCATAGGTTTCCAATGGGAGGATGGAGGGATGAATGAAATGATAGAATGGGAGGATAGACAAATGGCATCAATATGCTATTCAGTTCGGTGCTAGGGATCAGCTACTGAGTCATGTCACAAGGTTTGATCACTGTATCTTGAAAATTAAGGATTTGATTAAATCAATGGTTTCCAATGGGAGGATGGAGGGATGAATGAAATGATAGAATGGGAGGATAGACAAATGACATCAATATGATATTCAGTGCGGTGCTAGGGATCAGCTACTGAGTCATGTCACCAAGTTTGATCACTGTATCTTGAAAATTAAGGATTTGAATAAATCAATGGTTTCCAATGGGAGGATGGAGGGATGAATGAAATGATAGAATGGGAGGATAGACAAATGGCATCAATATGATATTCAGGGCAGTGTTAGGGATCAGCTACTGAGTCATTTCACCAAATTTGATCACTGTATCTTGAAAATTAAGGATTTGATTAAATCATAGGTTTCCAATGGGAGGATGGAGGGATGAATGAAATGATAGAATGGGAGGATAGACAAATGGCATCAATATGCTATTCAGTGCGGTGCTAGGGATCAGCTACTGAGTCATGTCACAAGGTTTGATCACTGTATCTTGAAAATTAAGGATTTGATTAAATCAATGGTTTCCAATGGGAGGATGGAGGGATGAATGAAATGATAGAATGGGAGGATAGACAAATGACATCAATATGATATTCAGTGCGGTGCTAGGGATCAGCTACTGAGTCATGTCACCAAGTTTGATCACTGTATCTTGAAAATTAAGGATTTGAATAAATCAATGGTTTCCAATGGGAGGATGGAGGGATGAATGAAATGATAGAATGGGAGGATAGACAAATGGCATCAATATGATATTCAGGGCAGTGTTAGGGATCAGCTACTGAGTCATTTCACCAAATTTGATCACTGTATCTTGAAAATTAAGGATTTGGTTAAATCAATGGTTTCCAATGGGTGGATGGAGGGATGAATGAAATGATAGAATGGGAGGATAGGCAAATGGCATCAATATGCTATTCAGTGCGGTGCTAGGGATCAGCTACTGAGTCGTGTCACAAGGTTTGATCACTGTATCTTGAAAATTAAGGATTTGATTAAATCAATGGTTTCCAATGGGAGGATGGAGGGATGAATGAAATGATAGAATGGGAGGATAGACAAATGGCATCAATATGATATTCAGTGCGGTGCTAGGGATCAGCTACTGAGTCATGTCACAAGGTTTGATAACTGTATCTTGAAAATTAAGGATTTGATTAAATCAATGGTTTCCAATGGGATGATGGAGGGATGAATGAAATGATAGAATGGGAGGATAGACAAATGGCATCAATATGATATTCAGGTCAGTGTTAGCGATCAGCTACTGAGTCATTTCACCAAGTTTGATCACTGTATCTTGAAAATTAAGGATTTGATTAAATCAATGGTTTCCAATGGGAGGATGGAGGGATGAATGAAATGATAGAATGGGAGGATAGACAAATGGCATCAATATGCTATTCAGTGCGGTGCTAGGGATCAGCTACTGAGTCATGTCACAAGTTTTGATCACTGTATCTTGAAAATTAAGGATTTGATTAAATCAATGGTTTACAATGAGAGGATGGAGGGATGAATGAAATGATAGAATGGGAGGATAGACAAGTGGCATCAATATGATATTCAGTGCAGTGCCAGGGATCAGCTACTGAGTCATGTCACCAAGTTTGATCACTGTATCTTGAAAATTAAGGATTTGATTAAATCAATGGTTTCCAATGGGATGATGGAGGGATGAATGAAATGATAGAATGGGAGGATAAACAAAAGGCTTCAATATGATATTCAGGGCAGTGTTAGGGATCAGCTACTGAGTCATGTCACAAGGTTTGATCACTGTATCTTGAAAATTAAGGATTTGATTAAATCAATGGTTTCCAATGGGAAGATGGAGGGATGAATGAAATGATAGAATGGGAGGATAGACAAATGGCATCAATATGCTATTCAGTGCGGTGCTAGGGATCAGCTACTGAGTCATTTCACCAAGTTTGATCACTGTATCTTGAAAATTAAGGTAGTTATGAAATCAATGTAATCCTATGGGAGGATGGAGGGATGGAAGGATGAAAAAAGAACAAAGAAGAAAATAAAAAGTTGTTTTAGACCATATAAGACCATATAACAGCATGTTTAGCATATATACAGTTGAAATGGTATAGCATTTTTAGTTGTTCTATCTAAACAGCTGAATGAGTTATATTAGTTGTTTCTAATGGGAGGATGGAGGGATAAAGGAATGAAAAAAGAATGAATAGAAGAAAATAAAAAGCTGTTTTAGACCATATAAGACCATATAACACTATGTTTAGCATATATACGATTGAATTGGAATAGCATTTTTAGTTGTTCTATCTAAACAGCTGATTGAGTTATATTAGTTGTTTCCAATGGGAGGATGGAGGGATGAAGGAATGAAAAAAGAATGAATAGAAGAAAATAAAAAGCTGTTTTAGACCATATAAGACCATATACCACCATGTGTAGCATATATACAGCTTAGTCAGTACAGCAGATATAGTTGTACTATCTATACAGCTGATGTAGTTATAAAATCAATGTATTTCTATGGGAGAATGGAGGGATGAAAAAAGGATGAATACAAAATGAGTGGTAAAAAATAGTTTTATCTTTACTGATATCAGACCAGATGTACTATATCTAGTGATTTTGGTGGTAATAGCATGTAAAACATACGAGCTAGAAGGCAGTGAAAAATGAATGGAAGTGAATGGGTGAAAAAGAAGGGATGAAAAAGAAGTGATAAAAGAGTGATATAGTTGTGAAAAGTGGTTGAATCATTTCTATCCATCCCTGGACCATGTTTATCGATTTTGGTGAATTTATCTTGAGATCTGATAAAATGAGAGCAGTTTGAAAATTGTCCCCATGAAAGTCTATGGGAAAAATGGCTCGGTTGGAGGCATAAAAAGGGTGGAGGCAGGTGGTGTATCTTTCTATAAAGCAGTAGCACACTATTCTGATATGGGGCGGAGGTTCCTACAAAGTTTGGTGGTTCTATCTTAAAAGCTGTGGACGAAATAGCTGTCTAGTTTTTTACGAGGGGGAATAATAATAATAATAATAATAAGAAGAAGAATAAGAAGAACAGCAAGTTGGCTTTGTCAAGCCAACTTAATAAGAAGAAGAATAAGAAGAACAGCAAGTTGGCTTTGTCAAGCCAACTTAATAAAAAGAAGAATAGGGAGAACAGAATGTTGGCTTTGTCAAGCCAACATAATAAGAAAAAGAAGAATAGGGAGAACAGTATGTTGGCTGCTTCGCAAGCCAACATAACTAGATAGGCAAAGTTTGTGAACAAACTTTATGTTGGCTTGCAAAGCAGCTGAAACGTTGTTTTGAATGTTGTTGACCTCCTAATGTTAAAGGTTGTTTTAATGTTGATATCCTGCTAAATGATGTTGAAGGCTGTTTAAATGTTGACAACCTGCTAAATGATGTTAAAGGTTGTTTCAATGTTATCACTGTTAAATGATATTCAGTGTAGTGCTAGGGATCAGCTTTTGGGTAATTTCACCAAGTCTTGAAAATTAAGAGATTGATGAAATCAGTGCATTCCTATAGGAGGATGGAGGGATGAATGAAATGATAGAAGGGGAGGACAAATGACATCAATATGATATTCAGTGCAGTTCTAGGCATCAGCTCCTGAGTCATTTTATCAAGTTTGATCACTATATCTTGAAAATTAAGGAATTGATTAAATCATTGCATTTCTATGAGATGGAGGGATAAATGAAATGATAGAAGGGGAGGATCGACAAATGCCATCAATATGATATTCAGGGCAGTGCAAGGCATCAGCTCCTGATTCATTTCACCAGGTTCGATCACGATATCTTGAAAATTAAGGGAGTTATGAAATCAATGGGTCCATATGGGAGGATGGAGGGATGAATGAAATGATAGAATGGGAGGATAGACAAATGGCATCAATATGATATTCAGTATAGTGTTAGGGATCAGCTCCTGAGTCAATTTACAAAGTTTGATCACTATATCTTGAAAATTAAGGGATTGATTAAATCAATGCATTTCTATGAGATGGGGGGATGAATGAAATGATAGAACGGGAGGATAGACAAATGGCATCAATATGATATTCAGTGCAGTGCAAGGCATCAGCTCCTGAGTCATTTTACAAAGTTTGATCACTATATCTTGAAAATTAAGGGAGTTATGAAATCAATGCATTACTATAGGAAGATGGAGGGATAAATGAAATGATAGAAGGGGAGCATAGATAAATGACATCAATATGATATTCAGTGTAGTGTTAGGGATCAGCTTCTGAGTCATTTTACCAAGTTTGATAACTATATCTTGAAAATTAAGGGATTGATTAAGTCAATGCATTCTTATGGGAGGATGGAAGGATGAATGAAATGATAGAAGGGGAGGATAGACAAATGGCATCAATATGATATTCAGTGCAGTGCTAGGGATCAGCTATTGAGTCAGTTCACCAAGTCTGATCATTAAGTCTTGAAAATTAACGGAGTTATGAAATCAATGGGTCCATATGGGAGGATGGAGGGAGGAATTAAATGATAGAACGGGAGGATAGACAAATGGCATCAATATGTTATTCAGTGTAGTGTTAGGGATCAGCTCCTAAGTCATTTTACCAAGTTTGATCAATATATCTTGCAAATTAAGGGATTGATGAAATCAATGCATTCCTATGGGAAGATGGAGGGATGAATGAAATGATTGAAGGGGAGGATAGACAAATGGCATCAATATGATACTCAGTGCAGTGCTAGGCATCAGCTCCTGAGTCATTTTACCAAGTTTGATTACTATATCTTGAAAATTAAGAGATTGATGAAATCAATGCATTCCTATGGGAGGATGGAGGGATGAATGAAATGATAGAAGGGGAGGATAGACAAATGGCATCAATATGATAATCAGTGTAGCACTAGGCATTAGCTACTAAATTGACTGGTGTGGTTGATGCTGATGTATTTGGCTAAAGGGGTAGTTGCAGTTGAGGGGTAGTTTAGCTGTTAGGGCAATTACTATTGAGGGGTAATTGGCTGTGGGGTAGTTGACATTGAGGGGTTATTGACCTGTTGGGGTTATTGTTGTTGATAGCTTTAAAGATTTCTGTGTAGTTCCTGTTAAAAGCTTGTTTAGATGTTGTATTTGTTGTTGAGGGGCAATTACCTGTGATGGGGCAATTACTGTTGAGGGGCTATTGCCATTGGGGTAGTTAATGCAGATGTATTTGTTATTGTTGAAGACTAATAGTTTAATGGTGTTGTTGCGGTTAATAGGTAATATAGCTGTTTGGGGCAATTACTGCTGAGGGGTAATTGGCTGTGGGGTAGTTGATATTGAGGGGTTATTGACCTGTTGGGGTTATTGTTGTTGATGGGTATTAAGATTACTGTGTAGTTCCTGTTAAAAGCTTGTTTAGATGTGGAATGTTTTGTTAAGGGGGTATTTACCTGTGGTGGGGCAATTACTATTGAGGGGTAATTGGCTGTGGGGTAGTTGACATTGAGGGGTTATTGACCTGTTGGGGTTATTGTTGTTGATAGCTTTAAAGATTTTCCCCATTTCATTTCCCCCATCTGTTCCTCTGCTCCATCTGTGTGTGTGTGTGTGGTGTATATGTGTTTGACTGTGTGTAGTGGGTATGAGAGAGATGCATGTGTGTGTGTGTGCGTGTGTGGGGGGAGGGGGAGACACATTCAACATAACTGACACCACTCTGAGTGGAGGAGCCTCGTTTAATGTGATTTGCACCCTCCAAACAAACGGTCGTACTTCGGGCTCTATTTAACGTATCGCTTAACCGACATTGTATGACATTGTATGAGAGAGGACCCCTGGCTGATCATTTTGGTGTAATTTGTGTGTTGTTTGACCCAATATTGTCTGATTTATGACAAGTTAAAAACAGGCAAATTGTGAAAAATCCCTTAACTGAAACACGGTCTCTGCCACTGTAGACGCCTTGTTTAATGTGATTTGCACCCTCCGAACAAACGGTCGTACTTCGGGCTCTATTTAACGTATCGCTTAAGCGAAGATATTGTATGAGAGAGGACCCTTGGCTGATCATTTTGGTGTAATTTATGTGTTGTTTGACCCAATATTGTCTGATTTATGACAAGTTAAACACAGAGGCAAATTGTGAAAAATCCCTTAACTGGAACACGGTCTCTGCCACTCTAGAAGCCTCGTTTAATGTGATTTGCACCCTCCGAACAAACGGTCGTACTTCGGGCTGTATTTAACGTATCGCTTAACCGAAGATATTGTATGAGAGAGGACCCTTGGCTGATCATTTTGGTGTAATTTATGTGATGTTTGACCTAATATTGTCTGATTTATGACAAGTTAAACACAGAGGCAAATTGTGAAAAAGACAGTTCTGATTTTGAGAAATTAACATGGGAGTTAATGGGGCAGTTTTCTGTGTCTAGTGCCAAACAAATGCTCATAACTCTAAAAGTAATTGATAAAATGATTAGATATTTTGGCGTGCCAGAAAGGACAAATATCTCTCTCATTTAAAATTTAAATGGAGCTTCTAGATGAAAGTGGAAGGAATTTACAGCTGTTTATCCAGGAGATTTTTCATGACAGCACACTAACTGGGGACATTTCTGAACATTCCGCCATTCATTCTCTATGGGAAAAAGTCAACTTTGAGGACTTGTCCGGAGGACACCGTATGTCTGACATGTCCCAAAAGCACAAGCACACTTCTTCCATATGGGATCTGTGAACCTGCCAATTTTCAAGGTTCTAGCTCAAAAACTGCGACCTGTGAAAGTTACCGAAAAGTGGAATAGAATAATAATAATAAAACTAGAAAGGCAAAGTTCGTGGAACAAACTTTATGTTGGCTTGACAAAGCAGCTAAAAAGGCTGTTTTGAATGTTGATGACCTAATGTTAAAGGTTGTTTTAATGTTATTAATGTTAAAATGATGTTAAAGGTTGTTTAAATGTTGATAACCTGCTAAATAATGTTAAAGGTTGTTTAAATGTTGATAACCTGCTAAATAATGTTAAAGGTTGTTTTAATGTTGACATCTTGCTAAATGATGATGAAGGCTGTTTAAATGTTGATATCCTGCTAAATGATGTTGAAGGCTGTTTAAATGTTGATAACCTGCTAAATGATGTTAAAGGTTGTTTAAATGTTATCACTGCTGCCCATCTGCCCCTCTGCTCCATTTGCCCCTCTGCTCCATCTGCCCCCCTGCCCCATCTGCTCCATCTGCCCCTTCACCCCTCTGCCCCATCTGCCCCTCTGCTCCATCTGACCCTCTGCTCCATCTGCCCCCTCTACTCCATCTGCCCCTTCGCCCCTCTGCCCCAGCTGCCCCTCTGCTCCATCTGCCCCTCTGCTCCATCTGCTCCATTGACCTAATGTTAAAGGTTGTTGTTAAATGATGTTGAAGGCTGTTTAAATGTTGATAATCTGCTAAATGATATTAAAGGTTGTTTAAATGTTGATAACCTGCTAAATAATGTTAAAGGCTGTTTAAATGTTGATAACGTGCTAAATGATGTTAAAGGTTGTTTAAATGTTGACATCCTGATAAATGATGTTGAAGGCAGTTTAAATGTTGAAAACCTGCTAAATGATGTTAAAGGTTGTTTTAATGTTATCAATGTTAAATGATGTTAAGGGTTGTTTTAATGTTATCAATGTTAAATGATGTTAAAGGTTGTTTAAATGTTGACATCCTGCTAAATGATGTTGAAGGCTATGTGTGTCTGTGTGGAGTGGGTATGAGGAACATGTTTGTATGTGGACGTGCGTGTGTGGGGGGAGGGGGAGAGACATTCAAAATAACTGTCACTATCTCTGCTTGTCTGAGTGAAGCCTTGGTTAATGTGATTTGCACCCTCCGAACAAACGGTTGTAGTTCGGGACCTGTTTAACTTATCGCTTAACGGAAGACACTGTATGAGAGAGGACCCCTGGCTGATCATTTTGGTGTAATTTGTGTGTTGTTTGACCCAATATTGTCTGATTTATGACAAGTTAAAACAGAGGCAAATTGTGAAAAATCCCTTAACTGACACACTGTCTCTGCCACTGTAGAATGTCATTTGCACCCTCCGAACAAACGGTTGTAGTTCGGGACCTGTTTAACTTATTGCTTAACTGAAGATATTGTATGAGAGAGGACCCCTGGCAGATCATTTTGATGTAATTTGTGTGTTGTTTGACCCAATATTGTCTGATTTATGACAAGTTAAATATAGAGGCAAATTGTGAAAATCCAATTCTGATGTTGAGAAATTAACATGGGAGTTAATGGGGCAGTTTTTTGTGTCTAATGCCAAACAAATGCTCATAACTCTAAAAGTAATTCATCAAATGATTAGATATCTTGGTTTAACAGAAAGGACAAGTTTCTCTCCCATTTAAAATTTAAATGGAGCTTCTAGATGAAAGTGGAAGGAATTTACAGCTGTTTATCCAGGAGATTTTTGATGATTTTTCATGACAGCACACTCTAACTGGGGACATTTCTGAACATTCCGCCATTCATTCCCTATGGGGAAAAGTCCACTTTGAGGACTTGTCCTGCGGACACCGTATGTCCCACATGTCCCAAAAGCACAAGCACACTATTCCCGTATGAGATCTGCGATCCTGCCAAATTTCAAGATTCTAGCTCAAAAATTGCGACCTGTGAAAAGTGTCGAAATTTGATGCGGAATAATAATAATAACTAGAAAGGCAAAGTTCGTGAACAAACTTTATGTTGGCTTGACAAAGCAGCTAAAAAGGCTGTTTTGAATGTTGATGACCTAATGTTAAAGGTTGTTTTGTTATTAATGTTAAAATGATGTTAAAGGTTGTTTAAATGTTGATAACCTGCTAAATAATGTTAAAGGTTGTTTAAATGTTGATAACCTGCTAAATAATGTTAAAGGTTGTTTTAATGTTGACATCTTGCTAAATGATGATGAAGGCTGTTTAAATGTTGATAACCTGCTAAATGATGTTAAAGGTTGTTTTAATGTTGATAACTTGCTAAAGAATGTTAAAGGTTGTTTAAATGTTGATAAACCTGTTAAATAATGTTAAAGGTTGTTTAAATGTTATCACTGCTGCCCATCTGCCCCTCTGCTCCATCTGCCCCTCTGCTCCATCTGCCCCTTTGCCCCATCAGCCCCTCTGCTCCATCTGCCCCTCTGCTCTATCTGCCCCATCTGCCCCTCTGCTCCATCTGCACCTCTGCTCCATCTGCTCCATTGACCTAATGTTAAAGGCTGTTGTTAAATGATGTTGAAGGCTGTTTAAATGTTGATAATCTGCTAAATGATATTAAAGGTTGTTTAAATGTTGATTATCTGCTAAATGATGTTAAAGGTTGTTTAAATGTTGATAACTTGCTAAAGAATGTTAAAGGTTGTTTAAATGTTGATAAACCTGTTAAATAATGTTAAAGGTTGTTTAAATGTTATCACTGCTGCCCATCTGCTCCATCTGCCCCTTTGCCCCATCAGCCCCTCTGCCCCATCAGCCCATCTGCCCCTTCGCCCCTCTGCCCCATCTGCCCCTCTGCTCCATCTGCCCCTTCGCCCCTCGGCTCCTTCTGCCCCTCGGCTCCTTCTGCCCCTCTGCTCCATCTGCCCCTCTGCTCCATCTGCCCCTTTGCCCCATCAGCCCCTCTGCTCCATCTGCCCCTCTGCTCCATCTGCCCCTCTGCTCCATCTGCCCCTTCGCCCCTCGGCTCCTTCTGCCCCTCGGCTCCTTCTGCCCCTCTGCTCCATCTGCCCCTCTGCTCCATCTGCCCCTTTGCCCCATCAGCCCCTCTGCCCCATCAGCCCCTCTGCTCCATCTGCCCCTCTGCTCTATCTGCCCCCTCTGCTCCATCTGCCCCTTCGCCCCTCTGCCCCAGCTGCCCCTCTGCTCCATCTGCCCCTTCGCCCCTCGGCTCCTTCTGCCCCTCGGCTCCTTCTGCCCCTCTGCTCCATCTGCCCCTTTGCCCCATCAGCCCCTCTGCTCCATCTGCCCCTCTGCTCCATCTGCCCCTTCGCCCCTCTGCTCCATCTCCCCCTCTGCTCCATCTGCCCCCTCTGCTCCATCTGCCCCATCTGCCCCTCTGCTCCATCTGCCCCTCGGCTCCTTCTGCCCCTCTGCTCCATCTGCCCCTTTGCCCCATCAGCCCCTCTGCTCCATCTGCCCCTCTGCTCCATCTGCCCCTTCGCCCCTCTGCTCCATCTCCCCCTCTGCTCCATCTGCTCTATCTGCCCCATTTGCCCCTCACCCTCATCTGCCCCCTCTGCTCCATCTGCCCCCTCTGCTCCATCTGCCCCCTCTACTCCATCTGCCCCATCTGCATGTATGTATGTGTGTGTGTCTGTGGTGTATATGTGTTTGACTGTGTGGAGTGGGTATGAGAGAGATGCAGGTGTGTGCGCGTGCGTCTGTGGGGGAGGGGGAGAGACATTCAAAAATAACTGCCACTCTGTGTGGGGAAGCCTTGTTTTATGTGATTTGCACCCTCCGAACAAACGGTCGTAGTTCGGGACCCATTTAACTTATCGCTTCATCGAAGAGATTGTGTGAGAGAGGACCCCTTGCTGATGATTTTGATATATTTTGGTGTGGTTTGACCCTAAAATGACTGATTTATGGCAAGTTAAAAACACACAAAAATCTCAACAAAGCTGATTCTGATTCTCATACATTTATATGGGGGCCAATGGGGCAGTTTTCTGTGTCTGGTGCCAAACAAATGCTCATAACTCTAAAACTAATTCATCAAATGATTAGATATCTCGGCGTGTCAGAGAGGACAAGTTTCTCTCCCATATAAAATTTAAATGGAGCTTCTAGGTGAACGTTTCAGGATTTTACAGCAGTTTATCCAGGAGATTTTTGATGATTTTTCATGACAGCACACTCTAACTGGGGACATTTCTGAACAGGCCGCCATTCACTCCCTATGGGGGTAATGTCCACTTTGAGGACTTGTCCTGAGGACACCGTATGTCCCACATGTCCCAAAAGCACAAGCACACTTCTTCCCAATGAGATCTGCGAACCTGCAAATTTTCAAGGTTCTAGCTCAAAAACTGTGACCTGTGAAAATGACCGAAAATCGAAATGGAAGAAGTACAATATAATACTAGATAGGCAAAGTTTGTGAACAAACTTTATGTTGGCTTGCAAAGCAGCTGAAACGTTGTTTTGAATGTTGTTGACCTCCTAATGTTAAAGGTTGTTTTAATGTTGATATCCTGCTAAATGATGTTGAAGGCTGTTTAAATGTTGACAACCTGCTAAATGATGTTAAAGGTTGTTTCAATGTTATCACTGTTAAATGATATTCAGTGTAGTGCTAGGGATCAGCTTTTGGGTAATTTCACCAAGTCTGATCACCAAGTCTTGAAAATTAAGAGATTGATGAAATCAGTGCATTCCTATAGGAGGATGGAGGGATGAATGAAATGATAGAAGGGGAGGACAAATGACATCAATATGATATTCAGTGCAGTTCTAGGCATCAGCTCCTGAGTCATTTTATCAAGTTTGATCACTATATCTTGAAAATTAAGGAATTGATTAAATCATTGCATTTCTATGAGATGGAGGGATAAATGAAATGATAGAAGGGGAGGATCGACAAATGCCATCAATATGATATTCAGGGCAGTGCAAGGCATCAGCTCCTGATTCATTTCACCAAGTTCAATCACGATATCTTGAAAATTAAGGGAGTTATGAAATCAATGGGTCAATATGGGAGGATGGAGGGATGAATGAAATGATAGAATGGGAGGATAGACAAATGGCATCAATATGATATTCAGTATAGTGTTAGGGATCAGCTCCTGAGTCATTTTACAAAGTTTGATCACTATATCTTGAAAATTAAGGGATTGATTAAATCAATGCATTTCTATGAGATGGGGGGATGAATGAAATGATAGAACGGGAGGATAGACAAATGGCATCAATATGATATTCAGTGCAGTGCAAGGCATCAGCTCCTGAGTCATTTTACAAAGTTTGATCACTATATCTTGAAAATTAAGGGAGTTATGAAATCAATGCATTACTATAGGAAGATGGAGGGATGAATGAAATGATAGAAGGGGAGCATAGATAAATGACATCAATATGATATTCAGTGTAGTGTTAGGGATCAGCTTCTGAGTCATTTTACCAAGTTTGATCACTATATCTTGAAAATTAAGGGATTGATTAAGTCAATGCATTCTTATGGGAGGATGAAAGGATGAATGAAATGATAGAAGGGGAGGATAGACAAATGGCATCAATATGATATTCAGTGCAGTGCTAGGGATCAGCTATTGAGTCAGTTCAACAAGTCTGATCATTAAGTCTTGAAAATTAACGGAGTTATGAAATCAATGGGTCCATATGGGAGGATGGAGGGATGAATGAAATTATAGAACGGGAGGATAGATAAATGGCATCAATATGACATTCAGTGTAGTGTTAGGGTTTAGCTCATGAGTCATTTTACCAAGTTTCATCACTATATCTTTCAAATTAAGGGATTGATGAAATCAATGCATTCCTATGGGAGGATGGAGGGATGAATGAAACAATATTAAGGGGAGCATAGACAAATGGCATCAATATGATATTCAGTGTAGTGTTAGGGATCAGCTCCTGAGTAATTTTAGCAAGTTTGATCCCTATATATTGAATATTAAGGGCGTTATGAAATCAGTGGGTCCATATGGGAGGACCAAGGGATGAATGACTCAAAAACATTAATAAGTGAAAGCACAAGTCATACAACATTTTTTTTTCTTAAATCCAATTTTACTGTAGACAATTTTGTTGTATGATGGAACATATACTTTCCTTTAGGTCAGAGGGTTGCAGGTTTGGATCCCACCCTGTATAAATAAGCATTACAGCAATATAATAAATGTACTAGTAAAATGGTTAAATGCAAATTTTTAAATGTTAATGCACTGAGCTAAACAGATAGATGGTCAGGAAAAGGAGTGGTCCCTGAATTTGGATGCCCTGCTTCGTATGTTACAGAAACTTTCAAGAGGTCAACATAAACTTTCAAGAGGTCATTGGAGCTGGCTCTGGCGATTCAGCAATGAAGCAAGAGGACAGTTCCTGATTTTCTTCACTGCTCACAACACCTCTGAAGATTTATGGACAGAGGCCATCTAGACAAAGATGTGGTTAATCTGCATAAGGGAACATTAAGATCCTCATACATCTTTCAATAGAAGTTTTGATGTCATCCAGAAACTGCCTTCTCTGTTCTCCCTCACCTCCTGTCACTTCTGTACTCCAACATCATTCAGCCCATTCTATTGTATAGCTATAGTTAGACACGTGAAAGGTGCGGTTGTGATGTTAGGAACAAATGTTAATTTTAACAGCACAAACGAGCACAAACGAATGAGTCCAGTTTGGAGTGATTTGGAGGTGGAGGGGGGGCTGGTGACGTCACGTGTGTGAAAAATAAAACTTCTCTAACTTTACTAAGCATGATTGAAGCGTTAATTTTGAGGGCAAAAATGAGCACAAACGTAGCACAAACGAATGAGACCAGTTTGGAGAAATGTGGATGTGGAGGGGGGGCTGCCTGACGTCACAGGTCAGAAAATGTATTTTTAAATTACTCAAAAGCCTTAATAGCACAAACGAAAATATTTACAGCATAAACGGGCACAAACGAACTGCAGTGTTATTTCAGCATTTTGGGTTTGAGGGGGGGGACCTCACTTTTACGGGTTGTCCTGAGGATTCTAATATATCAATATAATATAAATATAATATCAAATCAGCGAATAGCGAATATATGAATATAATATATATTATGAATAATAATATCATAATTTTAATCATAATAATTTTGAAAAATAGCGCAGGCGCAAATCGCTATTGAAGACGTTGATGTTTTTTAAACTGCGCGACACCGTCAACCGCTTTCGATCTCCGCGAGAGGCTGTGTTTTACCGTAAGTATCATTCAGCGTTCATAAAACGTTAAACGCGTTGATAAATTGTAATTTGATATGACATAATTAGACATAAATGTTTAAAACGCGTATTCGTTGTCTTACCCTAGTTAGACAACGTTAGTTATTTGCTTCACGAAGGCAAGGCAGACGGCTGGATTCGTGAGGTAGCCAGTTGGGCGTTGGCTAACGTTTTGGACAGTTAGCTAGCTGGACAACAGGTTTGTTTTATTACCATACCGAACACGTATAGGTAACCTGGCTACTCCAGATCGATAACTACCATTGTACGTGTATATCGTCAGGCTTTGATTTTTAGATATAACTGATAAAATGCTCCTTGAACTGGAAGGCTTGCAAGCTAGATAGGTAACAAAAGTAGTGCTCGACATATAGCCAGCTTTGCTAGTTAACTAATTAGCAATGGCCAAGTGTTTTAATCGTTTAAAGAACAGCCTTTCGCGAACAACCAGTAAATGTTGGAGCTAGCTACTTTGGCCATTGTAATTTTGATGTATTGTCATGTATTTGTATCGCTGTATTGAATAGTTAGCTAATATGTGTGTTATTACACAAGCTATATTGCTTGACTGTGCTTGTTACGAGAATTATCAGCGTTCGTGAAGACTCAGCACAGATCCCTTCAGAGCAGAGTTGGCAAGTTCGCGGTTTTCACGCCAAATTGGGCTTGTTTGAAAATCCAGCGGGTAAAAATTCTGGGGTGGCGGGGTGCGTTTGTTTGGGCTACTGTTTAGTTGGGCTACCGCCGGAGTTACAAGTTAACCGTGTACAAGTCCTCACTTGAACCAGGAGAACATAACGACATAAGGGAGGACAGTGTGAAACGGAGAGAGAGAGAGAAAGCAAGCAACAACCACAGACACGCAATGTGAAGAGAAAACAGCAAGCAAGAAATGATTAAAAGTTTTTTTTTTTTTTTGCTAATTATGTTACTATTAAATGTTCTTGACTGGGATATAAAACTGATATAAACCAATGAAACACTGTTACAATATTATTAATGACTAATATAAATAGCAATACTGATAATAAATCCCTCATAAACAAAATACTAAGTCATAGACTCATAGTTTGGGCATTTGGTTTAAAATCTGTGACAGACATATGCTTTGGACTAGTTTAAGCTTCTGAAGGGCGAGTTTTACACTGACTTTGTGCTGGATATTTTTTTAGGACCTGGCAACCCTGCTTCAGAATCTCTCAGGTGTGAGAAGAATAAGGTCTGGAAGTGGAAAAGTTTTCAAGTAAGTAATCCTTCTTTTTTGTTCATGATAAAGTAATAATAATAAGGAGTAATTTTTTTTATTCATGATAAAGTCATAATAATAATAAGGAATAGTCATTTTGCTTTATGATGAAGTAACAACAATTTCTTATCATGAAATAAATAATAATAAAGTGTAGTTTTTACAAGAAGGGTCTGTGAAAGACTGGTCTGTATATGTTCTTAAATAAAATTTAATAATCTAATAAATATATCGAATGTTTTATTATTATATCATTTCGACTAGCCTAACGTTCAGCGCAAACTCACAAATGAGACTCTTTTAGCCAAACTTAAAATATCTTGTTTAATATTGTGATTACAATAATGCAACTTTTCTGGTTTGTGGTAGAGTGATCCGTTTCTTCAGGCTGAATGTGTTTTATTTGTGTTGATCCTTTAGAATGTTCTCCAAAGTTTCATCTCCATATGCCAGACCCCCACCAATGAAGGTGAAGTGTGTGGGGAAATATACTGCAGAGAGGGCTGAGACCTATGAAATGGTGGATGGCGTGGTGGTCGTGAAAACTTCCAAAAGGGTTGCGACGTGCGCCCTGTGCGATGGGCAAAATTTTGTTTTGGCTCATTTAAAAAATGATGATTGTCATCAAATTGATGACAATCAATCATATTTCATAAAAGGCTACAATCTATCACAGAGATATGGAAATCCCAAAGTGTTTTTTACAACATCAACTGTTGTATATAAAACATCAGATGTTGCAGTCTCACCTGATTTGGAAGTACAGTGCCGCCACGCTGTCTACCCTCCCTCCCCAGTGTACCAAGAGGTGCCCAATTGGAGTGCAGTATACTGTACTATATCTGGAAGAGTAACCAGTGTGAGTATTAATTGCTTAAATATTAGTCTAGTTAAATCTATTTTATGACCCACAGTATCATAAGTGATGCATTGAACCTTAATCTTAACCAATCATGTCTTTTATTTAACTTATATCACCTGTGACTCGGTTTCATTGTAGTTAAGTACTACAAGGCTGCAAAGCACGAAAGACGGGGCTGTTCCAGTCCGGAACATGGAGGTGATGTCAGGGAGTAGGACATATGACGTGGCCCTGTGGCGGGATGCTGCTCTTGAGGATGTCACTCTCTCTGGAAATGTGGATATTACTCACCTCCACATGAAAAAACAGAAAGATGTAGTGACATTCAATTCCACTACGTACACTACTGTGAAGGTAAATCAAAAGGTCTTTAGAAACACCTACCATGTAGAACAGGTATCACCAAATGGCGGACCGCGGTCCGGATCCGGACCCGAACGCCGTCCTGTCCGGACCCAACTTTCGTTCGCCACCGCGGACCAGGACCTAAGGTCTGAGCTATCTGCCAAAAATGGACCGCGGAAAGATTTAATTGATTACCCCTGATGTAGAAGGACAGTTAAAAATTGTCACCATACGTGGGTTAGCCATCTTCTAACAGAATTTGTCTATGACCACAGGTCACACATTAACTGGAAATTTAACTTAATATCTTAATATATTGATGACACTGATACATATAAAACACTTCTGATCCTGATGAACTTGGGCCACAGCCATGTTAATAATCTAAACGAATATCTGACTGTATAATATAATAAGTAATTTATATGTATTATATTAATTTAATATAAATAATAATAAATATGCTTATCTACCCTATACCTTGTAAATTTAAACTTCAAAACATTTACCTTTGAGCTCAAAATCATGCAACCATCATATTCTTTGTTATTCACAGAAATCGGAGATGGCAGTTTTCACAGAAGAGGTGGAGGTTGTGGGCATATGCCCCACTTCCACGGAAGTAAAGATTCTCACTGCCAAGATGGAGGAACTGTCCATCCCTCCACATGTTTGGAGTGGTGACACAGATAAAATTATATCTGAAGTACCATTCAAAATGTTGGTAAAACACACTGAAGGGGTAATAGAAAGTTTTGACTGCCCATTGTTTTCATAAGCCTGAAGTTCAGAGTAATATAGTTTTGTAGATTTGTAGTTTTGTTGTTGTTGTTGTTGTTGTGCATTTCTAATTTAAATAATTAAATTCTATATTTAAAAATAAATTTGCCTGATTCGTGTTTGTGAGTTGTAAATAAAAATAAATATTGAATATCATTATAATCATCGTAATAATAATAATATCAATATAATACCTAATATTTCAATATAATAGCGAATATATGACTAATATATATAATCAATAATAACAATATAATAATTCCAATAATAATATTGAAAAATAGCGCACGCGCAAATCGCTATTGCTGTTGATGACTAACATTTTTTTTTAACTGCGCGAGAACGTCAACCGCTTTAGATCTCCGTGAGAGTAACGGCTGTGTTTTACCGTAAGTATCATTCAGCGTTCATAAAACGTTAAACGCGTTGATAAATTGTAATTTGACATGACATAATTACACATAAATGTTTAAAACGCGTATTCGTTGTCTTACCCTAGTTAGACAACGTTAGTTATTTGCTTCACGAAGGCAAGGCAGACGGCTGGATTTGTGAGGTAGCCAGTTGGGCGTTGGCTAACGTTTTGGACAGTTAGCTAGCTGGACAACAGGTTTGTTTTATTACCATACCGAACACGTATAGGTAACCTGGCTACTCCAGATCGATAACTACCATTGTACGTGTATATCGTCAGGCTTTGATTTTTAGATATAACTGATAAAATGCTCCTTGAACTGGAAGGCTTGGAAGCTAGATAGCTAACAAAAGTAGTGCTCGACATATAGCCAGCTTTGCTAGTTAACTATCAATGGCCAAGTGTTTTAATCGTTTAAAGAACAGCCTTTCGCGAACAACCAGTAAATGTTGGAGCTAGCTACTTTGGCCATTGTAATTTGGATGTATTGTCATGTATTTGTATCGCTGTATTGAGTAGCTAGCTAATATGTGTGTTATTACACACCAGACCAAGCATACAAAGTTAGCTAGTTAAGTAGCTAGCTAGCTAATAGAGAATGGGAATTACGTTAGGACGTATTGCATGCTTGGTAGTGGCCGGCATATTTTAGTACACGGGTCCAAGAATAAATAATAAACCGTGTAAATAATAAACGCGATGTCGCTTACCGCGACAAGTTAAATACAGAATCAATATGTGTTATAGAGAATGGGAATGTGGCGTCAGCAGACACGAAAAACGCAATGCATTGTAGTAATGTTTTTGTAGGATTTGCACTCTTAGCGCCTCAGGGAACCTCCGCTCAGTCCATGGGTGACCCTCAGTTCTGGTGGCCAGGTGGACTGCGCACACTGCACATGCATGGCTGGCATCGAAGAGTCCTGTACACATATTGGGGCTCTCCTATTTAAAATTAAAGTAGCAGTGTGGATACGAGTGACCAAAATGGTCACTGATGTTCCAGCCTATTGGATGATGCCTGCTAATGTTGACAAGGTTCAAGCAGAGGTGGCTCACAAGATTGACTTCTCCAGTGGTGCAGCTAAGAGGAAGGAACTTGACAAGTGCATCAGAGGAGAGAAAATTAAGCCAGGTATACGTATTGTAGCCTGTTATTTGGCTAAATATTTGACCCTACTTGTTGTGTTGCACTGTAATTTGCAGATTTCAAAGCTGCAAATACCGACAGTTTGTGTAAGTACATTTTGATAATAATTTATACATATAATTGACAAGTTGTAGTAACCTTAATAAGATTTGCACCCATCATTCATCTGCAGTCAGTGAAAGTTCAATAATAAAGTAGTGAATTATTGGTGTCTATGAAAGCACTAGGCAGCTCACTTGATTTTTTAACAATTGTTCCAAATTCACTAAATCAGTCATATGTGTTATCTCAAAATATTTACAGTATGACAGTTGAAAGGTTTGTTTGAAAGATGCAAATGTTTTTCACATATTTAAATGTTTCTCTTTTCTATTTGCATATCCATGTCTACATCAAGCTATTCGAAGTGAGTAGAAAGCTATTAAAACTGCCATTTCTGTATACCTGGTGTGATTGAGGGGTTACAAAAATTGTCCATTCCGTAGCAATGTACAAATTTCTGAATGTATTTGTGTACAAATATGAGTGTGATAGCTGTGATGGTCATGATCTGATATGGTAGAGACCAGTGGATGCTGTCTTGTTACAGTAAAAAAGAATGGGCCAGTGAGCTAAGAACATTTTATTAACATAATTATGGCATTTTGTCTAATATCCAAGTTCCACTCTGGACAGGACTATTAACAAATAAGCATGTATTAGAAAGAGACCACAAAGCACTTTTGTAATGTCCTCTGGAGAAGGGCACCTGCCAAATTGTGAAAATGTTCACTAATGTGCACTTGTATGTTTCTGTAGGTTCAGTTCAGCTCACCTCACCTAACCTCAGAGTAAGTAAAAGAATTTAATATGAGACCTGTGTTTCCTTTTAAATACTACACACATACATATCATAAAACTGCCATTATTTTATACTATCTAAATGTATGTGTACATCAGGCATAATACTCAGTGTTTGGCTAATCAATGAATGAATGAATGTTCAATTTATATAGCGCCTTTTTGAATACCCAAGGCGCTTTACAATTTAACACAGGTACAAGTCACAGACAACTAATCACACACACACCGGCGAGAAGCGGCAGCCAATTGCACACAGCGTACTCTCTACCGGAAGCCACAGCCCCCTGGGGGACTGAATGAGGTGCAGGAAGGGGAGAGAGGACAGACCCTAGTGGCAGAGCACCATCAACCACTGAGCATACAAGCACGCACACACACACTCAGACACGACTTTTTATTGAACATAGAGACACAGACACACACTCAGGGAGAATTTGTCAGGGAATGCCAATTTACCTAACCTCCATGTTTTTGGACTGGGAGGAAACCGGAGATCCCGGAGGAAACCCACACAAACACAGGGAGAACATGGAAACTCCACTCAGATAGGGACTTGAACCCAAGACCCCAGTGCTGAGAGGCAAACGTGCTAACCACCAAGCCACCGTGTTTACCATGGACCAAATGTGACTGGTCTGAATGTAGATTGTTTGTACAAGTTTCACTCATGCATTTCTGTGTGTGTGTGTGTGTGTGTGTGTGTGTGTGTGTGTGTGTGTGTGTGTGTGTTTGTGTGTGTGTGTGTGTGTGTGTGTTTGTGTGTCTGTCTGTTGTAATTTTAGTAGGGTGACGTCACTCTGGTCCTGGTGCAGATCCCTCTGGCTTCTGAAGGCTGCTTGTGAAAGTAAGGGTTTTTAAAGGTTCAACGTTAACAGCATTATTGACACAGACCTATGTATTAACAAATAAGCATCTATTACAAAGAGACCACAAATCACTTCTGTAAGGTCCTCTGGAGAAGGGCACCTGCCAAATTGTGAAAATGTTCACTAAGGTGCACTTGTATGTTTCTGTAGGTTCAGCTCACCTCACCTAACCTCAGAGTAAGTTAAAGAATTTAATATGAGACCTTTGTTTCCTCTTAAATACTACACACATACATATCATAAAACTGCCATTATTTTATACCATCTAAATGAATGTGTACATAAGGCATAAGAGTTTGGCTAATGGACCAAATGTGACCAGTCTGAATGTAGATTGTTTGTACAAGTTTCACTCATGCATTTCTCTTTCTCTCTCTGTCTCTCTCTGTCTTGTAATTTTAGCAGGGTGACCTAACTCTGGTCCTGACCTAACTCTGACCCTCTGGCTTCTGAAGACTGCTTGTGAAAGTAAGGGTTTTTAAAGGTTCGACGTAATCAACATTATTGACACAGACCTATGTATTAACAAATAAGCATCTATTACAAAGAGACCACAAATCACTTCTGTAAGGTCCTCTGGAGAAGGGCACCTGCCAAATTGTGAAAATGTTCACTGATGTGCACTTGTATATTTCTGTAGGTTCAGTTCAGCTCACTTCACCTAACCTCAGAGTAAGTTAAAGAATTTAATATGAGACCTTTGTTTCCTCTTAAATACTACACACATACATATCATAAAACTCCCATTATTTTATACCATCTAAATGTATGTGTACATAAGGCATAAGAGTTTGGCTAATGGACCAAATGTGACCAGTCTGAATGTAGATTGTTTGTACAAGTTTCACTCATGCATTTCTCTCTCTCTCTCTCTGTCTCTCTCTGTCTGTTGTAATTTTAGCAGGGTGACCTAACTCTGGTTCTGGTGCAGGTCCCTCTGGCTTCTGAAGGCTGCTTGTGAAAGTAAGGGTTTTTAAAGGTTCAACGTTAACATGTGCAGAAATGTAAGAGCCATAACATCATATATACTTAATTTCCCTGAGGGGAACCTCCCAAAGGATCAATAAAGACGTATCTATCTATTTATCACATGAAGAGGAAAAGCAAGCAAGCATCCTGTGTTTAGACTGAAATCACCCAGTACTATATATCCAGTGAATCTAAGTGTCTGATTGTGAAGTAGTACAATTGAATTCACATTTGCAATTCTACATGCATGCAGATTGATTCTTCTTTATTTTTACAGGTCCTGATCTGAAGATTTTTCTAGTCTTTTCTATCTTTCTATTAAAATCACCTCTCCTCCCCATCCCAATATTTTCTCTTCTTTTCTTGTCTGCGTCTATTGGCTTGCCCTTGCAAGTACAACGATACCCAAAACGATACCCAAAACGACAAACGAAACAAAACGAAAACAAAACGAAACTTACCACGCCGGAAGGCACAAACGAAAACTTACCACGCCGCCGGAAGGCACAAACGATAACTTACCACACCAGAAGGCAGAAACAAAAACTTACTGCGCCGGAAGGCACAAACGATAACTTACCACGCCGGAAGGCACAAACGAAAACTAAACGAACCAGAACGCAACAAAACGAGCCAGAAGGCAACAAAACGAGCCGGAAGGCAACTGTGATTTATTTGTTCCAGACCAGATTATTGACTGAGTGGACCACCATCGCTGACTGCTGTTGAAGACACGCATCATACACTCCTCACACACATCATTATTCTCTTATCCCAGTGAAGAAGTTTTGTAAATTACAGAAGTGCATTTTTTAAGAAGTAGACCACATACTGTTTGATGTTCGTGCATATATAGTTTTTTGTGTTTTATATACATTGCCATTTTCTTGTTGCTTTGTGTTGAATTTATTTGTTTCAGACAAACAACAGTAAGCAGTAGGACCATCTTTGCCTTCTGCAGACACACATATATAAAGTTTTGAATTGTATGTTTGTGCATATATCGTTGCATAGGTCTAGGCTGTTATAACTGTTTTTGAGAATTGTTTTCTGATTTATCTAAGGTGACAACTGACAAATATCTTTTTAAGAGTTGTAACAGTATTATTGTGATTTGATTATTTTGAATACAGTAAACGTTTTAAAAACAACCTTTTGGAATAATATTGTTTAAGCAGAATAGGTTAGAATATAACTTTCCACCAGCATCTGCTTGTCACAACTGTTCGAGTGGTCACCCCTACACACCTGAAGAAGTCTTCACTCCCTGGCGCTTGGCTTTAAAGGTTGACTGACCTGTGGTTAACAGATCACGCAGGTTTGTTTCAACGCTTAACTCCTTGGATCCGTTGAGCCGTGTCTACCATCTGGGACTGGTGCTGAGACGAGTTACATTTGTGTTTTTTTATTACTGAACTAAGACGTAATATCCTAATTTACAAAGTAGCCCACGTTTAAATTATTTGCATTATCTGTTTTTGGTGAGGTTGCACATATATTAAATACTATTTGCTCAGATTTACTGTTTGAAATCTGTTAAACCATGCCGAGAAAAAGCAAGAGGTCCGTTGCAGCTAAACGACGCGAGGCACTGAAAGTGGATAGCGAAAGCGCTAACCAGGTAGCAAACACTGTTACTAATCGGTATGTGGAGTCAATTCAGGCATCCCACTGTCAAGGTGACGAGAGGTACGAGGATTTCTCGCGTGGTACACAGTGTACCTGCAACGCTCTGACATTTCTTGCTGTGCACAATGAAGTTAACGAGTTGAACTCTATGGGTCTTGACAACGTTTTAGTGAGAGGTGATGCTTTATATACTACTGTGAAACGAACATTGCTGAATGAAGGAAGGTTTGTGAATAACTATTTAACTTCTGACGAGTTACCAGCGACAGTCGACACCGATCTGCACTGTTACAGCCTTATTAAACACCCACAAAGGTATGGTTTCTTGAAAGACGATGCGCCAATAGGAATGGACGAGTATATGAACCTAGAGAGCGCTCTCGCTTGTCTTACAGATAACGTAACTGATGCGCTTCTGATCGTTGGAAACACCTGCATTGCAGTATTCAGAGATCGCGTAGGGAGATTTGGCTTTTTTGATTCTCACAGCAGAACACGCGACGGATTAAAGCCTGATGATGAGAACACAGGTACGGCCGTGATGCTGACTTTTGCGAACTTGACAGATTTGACCGAAAGGTTGCTACTGCTGTATCAGGGTTGCCTTGAGTTGCGGGACAATCAGCAATACGAACTTCTGCCCGTGTCTTTTGTGATGACAGGTAGTACTCAACATGACGAACTCCCTTGTGAACTTCAAACGTTAAACGTGCAGCCTAGTTTTATTAGCCAGCATGACAAAAAAACATTAACGAAGTTAAACAAAGCACGCAGAAGAAAAAAAATTCAACAACAGATGCAAGAACTCGCATCCTCGCAAACATGTGGGAAACGTGTTAACTGGAAGCAGAAATACGCAAGTGACCCCAAGTTCAAGGAGAAAATCAAACAACGCAGTCGAAATAGCTACTTAAAAAATGCAAATTACAGACTTGAGAAGCAACGAACATTAAGGGTTAATTATATGCTAAACACTACTTACAAAGATAAGCAGAGACGGTACATCACAACGAATTACCGTCATAATGCAGCTTTCAGAGAGAAGCAGAAACGGCACATCACCACGAACTACCGTCATAACACAGCTTTCAGAGAGAAGCAGAAACGGTACATCATCACGAAATACTGTCATAACACAGCGTTCAGAGAGAAGAAAAAACAATACGTCATCAGCAGTTACAAACACAACGCCGTGTACAGAGAGAGGCGGAAACAATATGGAATCAGTAATTACAAAAACAATGCTGAATACAGAGAGAGAAAGAAACAGCAAGTAATTGATAGATATTCAAATGATCCAATTTTCAGGCAAAAACAAAAACAATATTTTACAAACAGATGCAGAAATGATTCTATGTTTTATGAGCTTAGAAAACAAAAATTTAATAGATTATATCAGACTGACATAGTTTTTAGGTCCCATCACAGAGACCAGTGCTTACATCGGTCAGTGAACAGGGAGTCCAAATTAAAGATGCTCCACAAAGTACGTTGTGCACAGCATATACAGAGAAAATACAGACTAAATCGTTATTTACACCAACACAGTCTACATGAAAATATTAATAATGAGTGTTTCTTTGACATCCAGAATCCACAACAGTTCACAGCATTAAGTCACTTTAAAGAGATGGCAAAAGATGGACCAAGCTATGTTTGCACCGTCTGTCACAGAGCACTGTTTTCTAACCAGGTTCGTGTGTGTGAACACAGAAACTATCAGAAGAATCCTACAGTTGCTTCAATTTGCTTGACAGGTAAATATGTTCACATCTGTTCCTCTGACTGTCCAAATAACTGTGTGACTGAAGAAAGAAAGAGAGAATGGATCTGCCACTGTTGTCATGAAAATGTATCAAAGGGAAAGATGCCTGCCATTGCTGCTGTTAATAAACTTGAACTTACACCAGTCCCACCAGAACTCTGTGATTTGAATATACTTGAAAGGCATGTTATAGCCAAATATGTGTGTTTTGCCAAGGTCATCAGTCTTCCCAAAGGTCAACAGAGAGCCATCAAGGGTGCTGTTGTGTCAGTTCCTTCAGATGTTGAAACAACAGTAAATGTTTTACCCAGACCAAGAAGTGAATCACAGTTGCTTACAGTGAAACTCAAGAGACGGTTGTGTTATTCAGGTCATTATCAGTTCCAGACAATATCTATGCACAAAGTCTTGTCTGCGTTATGTAAACTGAAAGAAATACATTCTGAATATAAAGACATTGTTGTCAACCCTGTACAGGAAGATGATTTATTTAATGATGTTACAGACGTCACAGATGAAAGTGCTCCAGAACAGGAAATGGATATTGACAACAATACTGAGAGTGAGAACACACAACAGCAGAACCCTGAGAGTATGCAGCCTGATGCAAACAATGAGAATCAGAGCACTGATCAGCACACAGGTCTAGCGTTAGACACATGTCTTCAGCCACCAGATCTTGGTCATCATCTGTTATCCTTCAATGATGGGATATTCTGTATTGCTCCAGCAGAGAGAAACAATCCAGTCAGTGTGTTTAAAGTTCCTAAGCTTGAGGCAATGGCTTTCCCAGTACAGTTTCCTTGTGGTAAAAATACATTTGATGAACCACACAGACAGGTTGCTCTCTCACCTAGCAGATACTTCAATGCAAGATTATTCTCTGCTGATAATCGCTTTGCGATGGACACAAACTACATTTTCTTTGCACAGTTTGTAACTGAAATGCATCTAGCCGCTTCAAGTATGTCCATTCAACTGCGAAAAGCAAAAACCAAGACACGTGATGGACGTAAAATCAACAGTTCACTTTTACGAGACAAAGTTGAATTAGAGAAACTTATAAAAAATAACGAGGGCACCAGATTCATGCAACCTCTGAGAGGGACACCTGCTTACTGGCAAAAAACACTCCGAGATCTGTTTGCCATGCTCAGACAGCTGGGAACTCCCACATTTTTCTGTACATTCAGTGCAGCAGAGATGAGATGGCCAGAGGTAATCAAAGCCATTAAAGCACAGCAAGGTCAAACTGTGGACTTCTCAGCTTTAGACTGGTCACAGAAGTGTGAGATACTACGTAGCAATCCAGTTACTGCCATGAGAATGTTTGAGAAACGTGTAGAAGGGCTCATGAACCTGATTCTTTCTCCTGCACAGCCCATTGGTGAGGTGGTTGACTATTTTTACCGTGTAGAATTTCAACAGCGAGGTTCTCCACACATTCACTGCCTGTTTTGGGTGAAAGATGCACCAGAATTTGAAGATGACCCAGATCAAGTTGTATGTGATTTCATTGACAAATACATATCATGCAAGCTGCCAGACCCAAACACAGACCGAGAGCTGAACACAATAGTAACAGAAGTACAGACACACAGCCGAAACCACTCTAAATCATGCAAAAAGAATAATAAGCACTGCAGGTTTGGATTTCCTAAACCACCTATGCCAACAACAATGATTACACGCCCCAGACCACCACCCCCTGACACAGACTCTGATGAGGAAAATACAGAAATAGATGAACAAGCACAGGCTAAAGTAAATCTACAGACTGTGTGGGATCTGTTGAATGACAAAAATCAACAATTTGAAAACATCACAGAACTGCTTGAAAAGGTCAATATGTCTTACCAGGATTATAAGAGAAGTGTCGAGTCTCTTTCTACATCCAGTCAGATCATAATGGAACGAGCACCAAAAGACTGCTGGGTAAATGGCTACAATCCTCTGTTGTTAAGAGCCTGGAACGCCAACATGGACATCCAGTTCATACTGAATCCATATACCTGTATAATGTATATACTGTCATACATTTCAAAAGCTGAACATGAAATGAGCGATTATCTAAAGCGAGTCATGAGAGATTCATGTGACAGCTCATCTGAAAGGGAAACGATGAAACAGATCATGCATGCCTACGCCAAAAACAGAGAGGTCAGTGCCCAGGAAGCAGTCGCACGCACTTGCAGTTTAAAACTCAAATCATCATCCCGTGCCGTCATTTTCATTCCGACAGACGACAATGCTGTGCGCATGAGCCTACCTATGAAGTACTTAGACAACAAAGATCCTGATGATGAGAACGTGTGGATGACAGGATTAATAGAAAAGTACATGGCCAGGCCAAAAACACCAGTGTTTGAGAATATGTGCATGGCAGAATTTGCAAGTGAATACCGAATTGTTTATACAGAACAGAAAAAGGGTAAAAATGTCTTCCCTTTGCAAAACAACATGGGGCACATAAAGAAGCGCACCAGAGGTAAACCTGCTGTCATTCGCTTTGCTCGTTTCTCACCACAAAAAGATCCTGAGAAATACTGTGGAACGCTGCTGAAACTCTACCTGCCCCACCGCAGAATCACACAGCTTACGTCTGCTCAGTTCCAGAATTATGAGTCCTTCTACATCTATGCCTCTGTAAAGCTGCCAGGTACAGATGCCCTTCAACGTGTTTTTACCATTGTACATGAAAACAAGGAAAAGTATGAAAAGCACAGTGAAGCTATTGAACAAGCAATCGAGGACTTTGAACAGAACGGTCCCATTGAAGATGCCTGGACTACTTTGGCTCCAGCAAATGAACTGATTCGTTTGGAATGCATTTTAGAGCAAGAGCCAGTAAATCCCAATGATGTAAACGAACAAGATGACGTTCCAGATTACGTTGCATCTAGATCTGAGAACAGCACTGCAATGCCTATAATGGAAGGACCACAGATGAGCCATGCAGAAATTAAAAAAATGTACCAGAGCTTGAATGAGACACAAGCAGCTGTGTTCTACACTGTGCGTGACTGGTGCAAAAGAAAAGTCCTTAATGAAAACCCAGAGCAGTTTCTTTATTACATCGCAGGAACAGCAGGAACAGGAAAGAGCCACCTTATTAAATCTGTGTATGTAGAGGCTACAAAAATACTACACAAACTTCCATGTGTACGTGAGGAAACCGACATTTCAAAACCTACAGTTCTGTTGTCAGCTTTTACTGGTTGTGCTAGTCATAACATTAATGGAAAAACACTCCACTCACTTTTTAAACTCCCACGAAGCTTGAAGCCTCCATATCAAGGACTTGGGAACAATCTGGATGAAATCAGGGCTAATTTGTCAAATGTGCAAATTATAATCATCGACGAAATATCAATGGTGTCAAAGCCGTTATTTGCTTACATTAACTGGAGACTCCAGCAGATTAGAGGGAACAACAAACCCTTTGGCAACGTTTCTATTATGGCTGTTGGTGACTTCCAGCAATTACCACCGCTTGGAAAGGCAAAGCCCCTGTGTGTATATGAGGACCACGTGCTGGACTTTTGGAGAGATCATTTTAAGATGGTGACACTGACAGAAATCATGCGTCAGAAAGATGACCTTGCATATGCTGAGCTTCTTAACAGACTCAGAGTGAAACGAAAACACGAGGCACTGTCTGATGCTGACCGATCTATGCTGGAACAAGTAATTAAATCCCCTGAAGACTGCCCCTATGATGCATTACACATATTTGCTACTAATAAAGAGGTTGACGATTATAATTCAGCTGTCATATCATCACACTTTCAAAATATTACAAATATAGATGCAGAGGATTATAAAAAAGACCCACGAACAGGCCAGATGCAGAAGCAAGGTGTCCCTTTCAAAGGTGAAAAAGGTGATCTTGTTGACACACTACA
Organism: Brachyhypopomus gauderio; assembly: GCF_052324685.1. Classification (NCBI taxonomy): domain Eukaryota; kingdom Metazoa; phylum Chordata; class Actinopteri; order Gymnotiformes; family Hypopomidae; genus Brachyhypopomus; species Brachyhypopomus gauderio. Next base: position 477,845 of record NC_135212.1, read on the forward strand.
GCTGGCAACTGATGCACGAGTAATGCTTACCAGAAATATTGATGTGGAAGATGGACTGGTCAATGGCTCATTTGGCAAAGTGGTAAAAATAGTCGCACACATTCGTAAAGATGTTCCAGTTGTGCATATGATTGGTCTTAAGCTGGATAATGTTGATGCAGGACAGAAACACCGCAACAAAGTGCCTGGAGGTGATGATAATGTAGTTTACATTGAGAGAGTAGAGGAAAATCTGAAGAAAAAGGGAACGGTTCGACGGCAATTTCCTTTAAAGTTGGCCTTTGCATGCACCACTCATAAAGTACAAGGAATGACAACTCTGTGTGCTGTTGTATCACTAAAGAAGATTTTCGAACCAGGTATGGCATATGTTGCACTCAGCAGAACTACATCACTCAGTGGACTACACATCACTGACTTTGATGAAAGGAAGATTTACTGTGACACTGAAATCAGTGCCTCATTGGAGAATATGCCCAAACTTGATTTAAGTGCTATTCAGCCACTTTTGCACTTAGTAAAAGAACCTCATTTGAACTCTGGTCTTAAAATTGTACATCATAACACAGAAGGCCTTCAAACTCATATTGAGGATATCAAAAGCCATCATGAGCTCCTCTTATCTGATGTTTTGTGTCTTACTGAGACGCATATGACTGGTTCTGTTTTTCCTGATTCTCTGCAGTTGAATGGCTACAAAATATACAAGCGGAACAGACATGCGGCCTACACCAACTACACACATCTGTCCAACAGGAGTGGTGGTGGAGTTGCCATGTATGTGAAAGACAATGTCAAAGCTCATTCTATTCAGTATATACAGAATGTAACTGATCTGGAGTTTTTGGTTTTAAAAGTAGAGGCCCCAAAACAAGCTCTTATTGCAGTTATTTACAGACCACCAGACTACAGGTTGACAGAGTTCTTACCAAATCTAGATGCCCTTTTGACCTCAATAGACATCATGGACTACAGACCTGTTGTGGTGTGTGGCGACTTTAATGAAGATCAGCTGTCAGTTGCAAATAAGTCAATTTTTAGTTTATTTCAGTCAAAAGGATACACACAGTTGATTACCAGTGCAACAACGGAGAAGGCTACACTTCTGGACCCTGTGTTTATTTCTAACCCTCACACTAGTGTTGCAGCAGGACTTCTGAACACATACTACAGCTACCATAATCCTGTTTATTGTGTTTTGTAAGATAGAAAAATCAGTACGTCACACAGCTGAGTTTCCAGAACAACATTGACCAGCAACCTCAACCCTGAAGACAGAGATCCACATCACCTGATTATTGACTCAGTTTGTTGCAATGAATTGCCAATCTCTTAATTTTGTGAATCATGATTTTCTCTTGAAATAGCACTTCTATTTATAATTTTTGTCTACAGTTAACTTATCTAGTATTGTACCTTCAACTCCAAGTTTGCCCCTTTGGATTTTGTCTGCTCTCCTGTGTGCTAATCTGGGATTTTGACACTGTGCCTGTTTTTGCATACTTGTTTCTCCATGTTACATTACGAATTATTTGTTACAGAATGCAGCCTCCTCGCAAGATGCTCTATTCCAGTGGATTCCCGTAGTGGAGACAGAAGTCACGTAGATGTCAGCGTATATTTAATTGTCCATTGTTCAGTGTCCATATATGACATTAATTTATATGTTAATTTGTCCTTTGTTTAGTGTCCATTTATGCAGAGCCGGCCCTAGGCATACTCAAATTATGCAGCCACTTAGAGCCCCCTTGCCAACAGGGGGCTCCCAAGAGCACCAAGATGATGTAGCATTTGGTGTGGAGGTGGTGGTATGGGGGGCCCAAAATGAAATTCTGCATAGGGCCCCATGGAAGCTTGGGCTGGCCCTGCATAAATGACATCAATGTATGTGTTTAATTGTCCTTTGTTTTGTGTCAATATATGACAACAATAGATGTGTTTAATTGGGCTTTGTTTTGTATCCTTATATGACATCAATAGATGTGTTTAATTGCCTTTTGTTTTGTGTCCATGCGTTTTTCAGGAGATGGGCATTATGCATCAGTTAGCTCATTACCTGAGGGTGGTTACAGCCTTATGTATGCCTTTAAATTAACCCCTCCTTATGTTATGACTGCTGTTGGTCATTTTTTATTTATGTTACATTTGTGTTCATTTCTGCACTCAGTTCAGTTTCAGTTCAGCTACCAGGAAGGGGGTAGACATGGTGAGCATGGTTGTCCAATGGTTGGCTTGGTCAGTGCGCAGGCCTGTACAGTTTGTCTTGTCACTTTGTGTGCACTGTGTGCATGTGTGTCTGTGTGCTGGCACAGGACCTGGCAAGACCTGTCGAAACAGAGAGGGCTGTTTTCTGCACTACCACAGTGATACCACAGACTTATGCCCACCCAACAGAGCCCAGACAGTGGCACATATTCTCTGGTCAAGCACTCAATCAATGGGACCCAAGGGAAGGTTCCATATAGACTCTGGAGCGCGGCCCCAGCAGCGCACACTGGGATTACAGACAATGTGTGTAAACAGGCCGTGTTGGTGGGAGACAGAGAAGAGCCCCAACCTTCAACACATATTGGGACATTGCCTATGACCTCTGCTGGACTACTGACACTGTTGTTGACCATGACAAGTAAAAAAAAAAAAAAAAACAAACAAAAAAAAACTATGGAAGAACAGCGAGGACTGGCTTCTCTACTACCACAGTGAGGTGGAGGGTTATGTCCACCCAGCAGAGCCCTGACAGTGGCTGAGATTCTCTGGTCAAGCACTCAAGCAATGGGACCCAAGGAAAGGTTCCAGCAGTGTTCACTGAGATTACAGACAACGTGTCTAAACAGGCCGTGTTGGTGGGAGACATATGCAAACATGCACACAGTGCACACAAAGTGACAGGACAAACTGTACAGGCCTGTGCACTCACCAGGCCAACCATTGGACAACCATGTGCATATTAGGATACCGTCTATGACCCTGCTGAACTATAGACCCTGTTGTCTACCATTGTCTACCAAGTCATTATTTGATTTCATTGTTTGGTTGAGTCATTATTTTTACTTATTACATAATGTCAACCATTCTGGTTCATAAAAAAGCCACACATGTCAATATTCTGTGTGTATGTTAAAAGATGCTAAAGGCTGTTGATGCATAAAAACTGCTAGATGATGTTAAGTGCTGTGAAATGTAAACCTGAAATCATTACATATGATTAAATTAATGAGCTAAAAAGCATAAAAGCCTGTTTGGTTGTTTTAGGGTTGATAACCCACTAAATGATGTAATATGCTGACTGAACATTAAAACTGTTAAATGATGTTAACTGCTGTTGTAATATTAAATATAAACTTAATGCTGAAGTCAGGTAAAATGAATAAAAGGCTGTTTGGATGTTTAATGATTGATAACCTGCTAATTACTATGATTACTATTACAATAATCATAATCAATGCTGTTTAAATGTTAACACTATTAAATGATGTAAAATGATGTTGAAATGTTAAATGTAAATTTTAAATGATGCTGAAGTCAGGTGAAAATGAATAAAAGGCTGTTTAGATGTTTAATGTTTAATGATAACCTCATTATTACTATGATAACTATTACTATAATCATGATAAATGCTGTTTAAATGTTAACACTATTAAATTATGTTAAATGTTTTATCATTGAATATATTGAGTAATTTCACGAAGTTTCATTACTGCATCTTGAAAATTAAGGCAGTTATGAAATCAAAGGTTCTCTGATGGGGGGGGGGGGGGTGGAGGGATTAATGAAATGATAGAAGGGGAGGATAGACAAATAACATCAATATGATATTCAGTGTAGTGTTTGGAATCAGCTCATGAGTCATTTTACCAAGTTTGATCACTATATCTTGAAAATTAAGGGATTGATCAAATCAATGTATTTCTATGAGATGGGGGGATGAATGAAATGATAGAACGGGAGGATAGACAAATGGCATCAATATGATATTCAGTGCAGTGCTAGGGATCAGCTATTGAGTCAGTTCACCAAGTCTGATCATTAAGTCTTGAAAATTAACGGAGTGTTGAAATCAATGGGTCCATATGGGAGTATGGAGGGATGAATGAAATGATAGAACGGGAGGATAGACAAATGGCATCAATATGATATTCAGTGTAGTGTTGGGGATCAGCTCCTAAGTAATTTTACCAAGTTTGATCAATATATCTTGCAAATTAAGGGATTGATGAAATCAATGCATTCCTATGGGAAGATGGAGGGATGAATGAAATGATAGAAGGGGAAAATAGACAAATGGCATCAATATGATAATCAGTGTAGCGCTAGGCATCAGCTACTAAATTGACTGGTGTGGTTGATGCTGATGTATTTGGCTAAAGGGGTAGTTGCAGTTGAGGGGTAGTTTAGCTGTTTGGGGCAATTACTGCTGAGGGGTAATTGGCTGTGGGGTAGTTGACATTGAGGGGTTATTGACCTGTTGGGGTTAATGTTGTTGATAGCTTTAAAGATTACTGTGTAGTTCCTGTTAAAATCTTGTTTAGATGTTATATTTGTTGTTGAGGAGCAATTACCTGTGGTGGGGCAATTACTGTTGAGGGGCAATTGCCATTGGGGTAGTTAATGCAGATGTATTTGATATTGTTGAAGGCTATTAGTTTAATGGTGTTGTTGCGGTTAATAGGTAATATAGCTGTTTGGGGCAATTACTGCTGAGGGGTAATTGGCTGTGGGGTAGTTGATATTGAGGGGTTATTGACCTGTTGGGGTTATTGTTGTTGATGGGTATTAAGATTACTGTGTAGTTCCTGTCAAAAGCTTGTGTAGATGTGGAATGTTTTGTTGAGGGGGTATTTACCTGTGGTGGGGCAATTACTGTTGAGGGGTAATTGGCTGTGGGGTAGTTGACATTGAGGGGTTATTGACCTGTTGGGGTTAATGTTGTTGATAGCTTTAAAGATTTCTGTGTAGCTCCTGTTAAAAGCTTGTTTAGATGTTGTATTTGTTGTTGAGGGGCAATTACCTGTGGTGGGGCAATTACTGTTGAGGGGCTATTGCCATTGGGGTAGTTAATGCAGACGTATTTGATATTGTTGAAGGCTATTAGTTTAATGGTGTTGTTGCGGTTAATAGGTAATATAGCTGTTTGGGGCAATTACTGCTGAGGGGTAATTGGCTGTGGGGTAGTTGATATTGAGGGGTTATTGACCTGTTGGTGTTATTGTTGTTGATGGCTATTAAGATTACTGTGTAGTTCCTGTTAAAACCTTGTTTAGATGTGGAATGTTTTGTTGAGGGGGTATTTACCTGTGGTGGGGCAATTACTGTTGAGGGGTAATTGGCTGTGGGGTAGTTGACATTGAGGGGTTATTGACCTGTTGGGGTTAATGTTGTTGATAGCTTTAAAGATTTCTGTGTAGCTCCTGTTAAAAGCTTGTTTAGATGTTGTATTTGTTGTTGAGGGGCAATTACCTGTGGTGGGGCAATTACTGTTGAGGGGCTATTGCCATTGGGGTAGTTAATGCTGATGTATTTGATATTGTTGAAGGCTATTAGTTCATTGGTGTTGTTGTGGTTAATAGGTAATATAGCTGTTTGGGGCAATTACTGCTGAGGGGTAATTGGCTGTGGGGTAGTTGATATTGAGGGGTTATTGACCTGTTGGGGTTATTGTTGTTGATGGGTATTAAGATTACTGTGTAGTTCCTGTTAAAAGCTTGTTTAGATGTGGAATGTTTTGTTAAGGGGGTATTTACCTGTGGTGCCCTGCTGCTCTACCTGCCCCATCTGCCCCTCTGCTCCATCTTCCCCATCTGTTCCTCTGCTCCATCTGTGTGTGTCTGTGTGGAGTGGGTATGAGAGAGATGCATGTGTGTGTGCGTGCGTGTGTGGGGGGAGGGGGAGACACATTCAACATAACTGACACCACTCTGAGTGGAGGAGCCTCGTTTAATGTGATTTGCACCCTCCAAACAAACGGTCGTAGTTCGGGCCCTATTTAACGTATCGCTTAACCGAAGATATTGTATGAGAGAGGACCCCTGGCTGATCATTTTGGTGTAATTTGTGTGTTGTTTGACCCAATATTGTCTGATTTATGACAAGTTAAAAACAGGCAAATTGTGAAAAATCCCTTAACTGAAACACGGTCTCTGCCACTGTAGACGCCTTGTTTAATGTGATTTGCACCCTCCGAACAAACGGTCGTACTTCGGGCTCTATTTAAAGTATCGCTTAACCGAAGATATTGTATGAGAGAGGACCCCTGGCTGATCATTTTGGTGTAATTTTTGTGTTGTTTGACCCAATATTGTCTGATTTATGACAAGTTAAACACAGAGGCAAATTGTGAAAAATCCCTTAACTGAAACACCGTCTCTTCCACTCTAGAAGCCTCGTTTAATGTGATTTGCACCCTCCGAACAAACGGTCGTTCTTCGGGCTCTATTTAACGTATCGCTTAACCGAAGATAATGTATGAGAGAGGACCCCTGGCTGATCATTTTGGTGTAATTTATGTGTTGTTTGACCCAATATTGTCTGATTTATGACAAGTTAAACACAGAGGCAAATTGTGAAAAAGACAGTTCTGATTTTGAGAAATTAACATGGGAGTTAATGGGGCAGTTTTCTGTGTCTAGTGCCAAACAAATGCTCATAACTCTAAAAGTAATTGATAAAATGATTAGATATTTTGGCATGCCAGAAAGGACAAATTTCTCTCTCATTTAAAATTTAAATGGAGCTTCTAGATGAAAGTGGAAAGAATTTACAGCTGTTTATCCAGGAGATTTTTCATGACAGCACACTAACTGGGGACATTTCTGAACATTCCGCCATTCATTCTCTATGGGAAAAAGTCAACTTTGAGGACTTGTCCTGAGGACACCGTATGTCCGACATGTCCCAAAAGCACAAGCACACTTCTTCCATATGAGATCTGTGAACCTGCCAATTTTCAAGGTTCTAGCTCAAAAACTGCGACCTGTGAAAGTTACCGAAAACTCGAATAGAATAATAATAAGAAGAAGAATAAGAAGAATAGGGAGAACAGTATGTTGGCTGCTTCGCAAGCCAACATAACTAGAAAGGCAAAGTTCGTGGAACAAACTTTATGTTGGCTTGACAAAGCAGCTAAAAAGGCTGTTTTGAATGTTGATGACCTAATGTTAAAGGTTGTTTTAATGTTATTAATGTTAAAATGATGTTAAAGGTTGTTTAAATGTTGATAACCTGCTAAATAATGTTAAAGGTTGTTTAAATGTTGATAACCTGCTAAATAATGTTAAAGGTTGTTTAAATGTTGATAACCTGCTAAATAATGTTAAAGGTTGTTTTAATGTTGACATCTTGCTAAATGATGATGAAGGCTGTTTAAATGTTGATAACCTGCTAAATGATGTTAAAGGTTGTTTTAATGTTGATAACTTGCTAAAGAATGTTAAAGGTTGTTTAAATGTTATCACTGCTGCCCATCTGCCCCTCTGCTCCATCTGCCCTCTGCTCCATCTGCCCCTTTGCCCCATCAGCCCCTCTGCTCCATCTGCACCTCTGCTCCATCTGCTCCATTGACCTAATGTTAAAGGCTGTTGTTAAATGATGTTGAAGGCTGTTTAAATGTTGACATCCTGCTAAATGATGTTGAAGGTTGTTTAAATGTTGACATCCTGCTAAATGATGTTGAAGGCTGTTTAAATGTTGACATCCTGCTAAATGATGTTGAAGGTTGTTTAAATGTTGACATCCTGCTAAATGATGTTGAAGGCTGTTTAAATGTTGATAACCTGCTAAATGATGTTAAAGGTTGTTTAAATGTTGATAACCTGCTAAATAATGTTAAAGGTTGTTTTAATGTTATCAATGTTAAATGATGTTAAGGGTTGTTTAAATGTTGACATCCTGCTAAATGATGATGAAGGCTGTTTAAATGTTGATAACCTGCTAAATGATGTTAAAGGTTGTTTTAATGTTGATAACTTGCTAAAGAATGTTAAAGGTTGTTTAAATGTTGATAAACCTGTTAAATAATGTTAAAGGTTGTTTAAATGTTATCACTGCTGCCCATCAGCCCCTCTGCCCCATCAGCCCCTCTGCTCCATCTGCCCCATCTGCCCCTCTGCTCCATCTGCACCTCTGCTCCATCTGCTCCATTGACCTAATGTTAAAGGCTGTTGTTAAATGATGTTGAAGGCTGTTTAAATGTTGATAATCTGCTAAATGATATTAAAGGTTGTTTAAATGTTGATAACCTGCAAAATAATGTTAAAGGTTGTTTAAATGTTGATAACCTGCTAAATAATGTTAAAGGTTGTTTTAATGTTATCACTGTTAAATGATGTTAAAGATTGTTTGAATGTTGACATCCTGCTAAATGATGTTGAAGGCTGTTTAAATGTTGATAACCTGCTAAATGATGTTAAAGGTTGTTTTAATGTTATCAATGTTAAATGATGTTAAAGGTTGTTTAAATGTTGACATCCTGCTAAATGATGTTGAAGGCTGTGTGTGTCTGTGTGGAGTGGGTATGAGGAACATGTTTGTATGTGGACGTGCGTGTGTGGGGGGAGGGGGAGAGACATTCAAAATAACTGTCACTATCTCTGCTTGTCTGAGTGGACAGGCCTTGTTTAATGTGATTTGCACCCTCCGAACAAACGGTTGTAGTTCGGGACCTGTTTAACTTATCGCTTAACCGAAAATATCGTATGAGAGAGGACCCCTGGCTGATCATTTTGATGTAATTTGTGTGTTGTTTGACCCAATATTGTCTGATTTATGACAAGTTAAAAACAGAGGCAAATTGTGAAAAATCCCTTAACTGACACACTGTCTCTGCTACTCTAGAATGTGATTTGCACCCTCCGAACAAACGGTTGTAGTTCGGGACCTGTTTAACTTATCGCTTAACCGAAAATATTGTATGAGAGAGGACCCCTGGCGGATCATTTTGATGTAATTTGTGTGTTGTTTGACCCAATATTGTCTGATTTATGACAAGTTAAATATAGAGGCAAATTGTGAAAATCCAATTCTGATGTTGAGAAATTAACATGGGAGTTAATGGGGCAGTTTTTTGTGTCTAATGCCAAACAAATGCTCATAACTCTAAAAGTAATTGATCAAATGATTAGATATCTTGGTTTAACAGAAAGGACAAGTTTCTCTCCCATTTAAAATTTAAATGGAGCTTCTAGATGAAAGTGGAAGGAATTTACAGCTGTTTATCCAGGAGATTTTTGATGATTTTTCATGACAGCACACTCTAACTGGGGACATTTCTGAACATTCCGCCATTCATTCCCTATGGGGAAAAGTCCACTTTGAGGACTTGTCCTGCAGACACCGTATGTCCAATATGTCCCAAAAGCACAAGCACACTTCTTCCAAATGAGATCTGCGAACATGCCAAATTTCAAGGTTCTAGCTTAAAAACTGTGACCTGTGAAAACGACCGAAAATCGAAATAGAATAATAATAAGAAGAATAATAATAAAAAGAAGAAATCGGATAACAGAATGTTGGCTTTGTCAAGCCAACATAATAAAAAGAAGAATAGGGAGAACAGAATGTTGGCTTTGTCAAGCCAACATAATAAGAAAAAGAAGAATAGGGAGAACAGTATGTTGGCTGCTTCGCAAGCCAACATAACTAGATAGGCAAAGTTTGTGAACAAACTTTATGTTGGCTTGCAAAGCAGCTGAAACGTTGTTTTGAATGTTGTTGACCTCCTAATGTTAAAGGTTGTTTTAATGTTGATATCCTGCTAAATGATGTTGAAGGCTGTTTAAATGTTGACAACCTGCTAAATGATGTTAAAGGTTGTTTCAATGTTATCACTGTTAAATGATATTCAGTGTAGTGCTAGGGATCAGCTTTTGGGTAATTTCACCAAGTCTTGAAAATTAAGAGATTGATGAAATCAGTGCATTCCTATGGAGGATGGAGGGATGAATGAAATGATAGAAGGGGAGGACAAATGACATCAATATGATATTCAGTGCAGTTCTAGGCATCAGCTCCTGAGTCATTTTATCAAGTTTGATCACTATATCTTGAAAATTAAGGAATTGATTAAATCATTGCATTTCTATGAGATGGAGGGATAAATGAAATGATAGAAGGGGAGGATCGACAAATGCCATCAATATGATATTCAGGGCAGTGCAAGGCATCAGCTCCTGATTCATTTCACCAGGTTCGATCACGATATCTTGAAAATTAAGGGAGTTATGAAATCAATGGGTCCATATGGGAGGATGGAGGGATGAATGAAATGATAGAATGGGAGGATAGACAAATGGCATCAATATGATATTCAGTAATAGTGTTAGGGATCAGCTCCTGAGTCAATTTACAAAGTTTGATCACTATATCTTGAAAATTAAGGGATTGATTAAATCAATGCATTTCTATGAGATGGGGGGATGAATGAAATGATAGAACGGGAGGATAGACAAATGGCATCAATATGATATTCAGTGCAGTGCAAGGCATCAGCTCCTGAGTCATTTTACAAAGTTTGATCACTATATCTTGAAAATTAAGGGAGTTATGAAATCAATGCATTACTATAGGAAGATGGAGGGATAAATGAAATGATAGAACGGGAGGATAGACAAATGGCATCAATATGTTATTCAGTGTAGTGTTAGGGATCAGCTCCTAAGTCATTTTACCAAGTTTGATCAATATATCTTGAAAATTAAGGGATTGATTAAGTCAATGCATTCTTATGGGAGGATGGAAGGATGAATGAAATGATAGAAGGGGAGGATAGACAAATGGCATCAATATGATATTCAGTGCAGTGCTAGGGATCAGCTATTGAGTCAGTTCACCAAGTCTGATCATTAAGTCTTGAAAATTAACGGAGTTATGAAATCAATGGGTCCATATGGGAGGATGGAGGGAGGAATTAAATGATAGAACGGGAGGATAGACAAATGGCATCAATATGTTATTCAGTGTAGTGTTAGGGATCAGCTCCTAAGTCATTTTACCAAGTTTGATCAATATATCTTGCAAATTAAGGGATTGATGAAATCAATGCATTCCTATGGGAAGATGGAGGGATGAATGAAATGATTGAAGGGGAGGATAGACAAATGGCATCAATATGATACTCAGTGCAGTGCTAGGCATCAGCTCCTGAGTCATTTTACCAAGTTTGATTACTATATCTTGAAAATTAAGAGATTGATGAAATCAATGCATTCCTATGGGAGGATGGAGGGATGAATGAAATGATAGAAGGGGAGGATAGACAAATGGCATCAATATGATAATCAGTGTAGCACTAGGCATTAGCTACTAAATTGACTGGTGTGGTTGATGCTGATGTATTTGGCTAAAGGGGTAGTTGCAGTTGAGGGGTAGTTTAGCTGTTAGGGCAATTACTATTGAGGGGTAATTGGCTGTGGGGTAGTTGACATTGAGGGGTTATTGACCTGTTGGGGTTATTGTTGTTGATAGCTTTAAAGATTTCTGTGTAGTTCCTGTTAAAAGCTTGTTTAGATGTTGTATTTGTTGTTGAGGGGCAATTACCTGTGATGGGGCAATTACTGTTGAGGGGCTATTGCCATTGGGGTAGTTAATGCAGATGTATTTGTTATTGTTGAAGACTAATAGTTTAATGGTGTTGTTGCGGTTAATAGGTAATATAGCTGTTTGGGGCAATTACTGCTGAGGGGTAATTGGCTGTGGGGTAGTTGATATTGAGGGGTTATTGACCTGTTGGGGTTATTGTTGTTGATGGGTATTAAGATTACTGTGTAGTTCCTGTTAAAAGCTTGTTTAGATGTGGAATGTTTTGTTAAGGGGGTATTTACCTGTGGTGGGGCAATTACTATTGAGGGGTAATTGGCTGTGGGGTAGTTGACATTGAGGGGTTATTGACCTGTTGGGGTTATTGTTGTTGATAGCTTTAAAGATTTTCCCCATTTCATTTCCCCCATCTGTTCCTCTGCTCCATCTGTGTGTGTGTGTGTGGTGTATATGTGTTTGACTGTGTGTAGTGGGTATGAGAGAGATGCATGTGTGTGTGTGTGCGCGTGTGTGGGGGGAGGGGGAGACACATTCAACATAACTGACACCACTCTGAGTGGAGGAGCCTCGTTTAATGTGATTTGCACCCTCCAAACAAACGGTCGTACTTCGGGCTCTATTTAACGTATCGCTTAACCGAAGACATTGTATGAGAGAGGACCCCTGGCTGATCATTTTGGTGTAATTTGTGTGTTGTTTGACCCAATATTGTCTGATTTATGACAAGTTAAAAACAGGCAAATTGTGAAAAATCCCTTAACTGAAACACGGTCTCTGCCACTGTAGACGCCTTGTTTAATGTGATTTGCACCCTCCGAACAAACGGTCGTACTTCGGGCTCTATTTAACGTATCGCTTAACCGAAGATATTGTATGAGAGAGGACCCTTGGCTGATCATTTTGGTGTAATTTATGTGATGTTTGACCTAATATTGTCTGATTTATGACAAGTTAAACACAGAGGCAAATTGTGAAAAAGACAGTTCTGATTTTGAGAAATTAACATGGGAGTTAATGGGGCAGTTTTCTGTGTCTAGTGCCAAACAAATGCTCATAACTCTAAAAGTAATTGATAAAATGATTAGATATTTTGGCGTGCCAGAAAGGACAAATATCTCTCTCATTTAAAATTTAAATGGAGCTTCTAGATGAAAGTGGAAGGAATTTACAGCTGTTTATCCAGGAGATTTTTCATGACAGCACACTAACTGGGGACATTTCTGAACATTCCGCCATTCATTCTCTATGGGAAAAAGTCAACTTTGAGTACTTGTCCTGAGGACACCGTATGTCCGACATGTCCCAAAAGCACAAGCACACTTCTTCCATATGGGATCTGTGATCCTGCCAATTTTCAAGGTTCTAGCTCAAAAACTGCGACCTGTGAAAGTTACCGAAAAGTGGAATAGAATAATAATAATAAGAAAAAGAAGAATAGGGAGAACACTATGTTGGCTGCTTCGCAAGCCAACATAACTAGATAGGCAAAGTTTGTGAACAAACTTTATGTTGGCTTGCAAAGCAGCTGAAACGTTGTTTTGAATGTTGTTGACCTCCTAATGTTAAAGGTTGTTTTAATGTTGATATCCTGCTAAATGATGTTGAAGGCTGTTTAAATGTTGACAACCTGCTAAATGATGTTAAAGGTTGTTTCAATGTTATCACTGTTAAATGATATTCAGTGTAGGGGAGGATGGAGGGATGAATAAAAGGGGAGGATCGACAAATGCCATCAATATGATATTCAGGGCAGTGCAAGGCATCAGCTCCTGATTCATTTCACCAGGTTCGATCACGATATCTTGAAAATTAAGGGAGTTATGAAATCAATGGGTCCATATGGGAGGATGGAGGGATGAATGAAATGATAGAACGGGAGGATAGACAAATGGCATCAATATGTTATTCAGTGTAGTGTTAGGGATCAGCTCCTAAGTGATTTTACCAAGTTTGATCAATATATCTTGCAAATTAAGGGATTGATGACATCAATGCATTCCTATGGGAAGATGGAGGGATGAATGAAATGATAGAAGGGGAGGATAGACAAATGGCATCAATATGATATTCAGTGCAGTGCTACGCATCAGCTCCTGAGTCATTTTACCAAGTTTGATTACTATATCTTGAAAATTAAGAGATTGATGAAATCAATGCATTCCTATGGGAGGATGGAGGGATGAATGAAATGATTGAAGGGGAGGATAGACAAATGGCATCAATATGATACTCAGTGCAGTGCTAGGCATCAGCTCCTGAGTCATTTTACCAAGTTTGATTACTATATCTTGAAAATTAAGAGATTGATGAAATCAATGCATTCCTATGGGAGGATGGAGGGATGAATGAAATGATAGAAGGGGAGGATAGACAAATGGCATCAATATGATAATCAGTGTAGCACTAGGCATTAGCTACTAAATTGACTGGTGTGGTTGATGCTGATGTATTTGGCTAAAGGGGTAGTTGCAGTTGAGGGGTAGTTTAGCTGTTAGGGCAATTACTATTGAGGGGTAATTGGCTGTGGGGTAGTTGACATTGAGGGGTTATTGACCTGTTGGGGTTATTGTTGTTGATAGCTTTAAAGATTTCTGTGTAGTTCCTGTTAAAAGCTTGTTTAGATGTTGTATTTGTTGTTGAGGGGCAATTACCTGTGATGGGGCAATTACTGTTGAGGGGCTATTGCCATTGGGGTAGTTAATGCAGATGTATTTGTTATTGTTGAAGACTAATAGTTTAATGGTGTTGTTGCGGTTAATAGGTAATATAGCTGTTTGGGGCAATTACTGCTGAGGGGTAATTGGCTGTGGGGTAGTTGATATTGAGGGGTTATTGACCTGTTGGGGTTATTGTTGTTGATGGGTATTAAGATTACTGTGTAGTTCCTGTTAAAAGCTTGTTTAGATGTGGAATGTTTTGTTAAGGGGGTATTTACCTGTGGTGGGGCAATTACTATTGAGGGGTAATTGGCTGTGGGGTAGTTGACATTGAGGGGTTATTGACCTGTTGGGGTTATTGTTGTTGATAGCTTTAAAGATTTTCCCCATTTCATTTCCCCCATCTGTTCCTCTGCTCCATCTGTGTGTGTGTGTGTGGTGTATATGTGTTTGACTGTGTGTAGTGGGTATGAGAGAGATGCATGTGTGTGTGTGTGCGTGTGTGGGGGGAGGGGGAGACACATTCAACATAACTGACACCACTCTGAGTGGAGGAGCCTCGTTTAATGTGATTTGCACCCTCCAAACAAACGGTCGTACTTCGGGCTCTATTTAACGTATCGCTTAACCGAAGACATTGTATGAGAGAGGACCCCTGGCTGATCATTTTGGTGTAATTTGTGTGTTGTTTGACCCAATATTGTCTGATTTATGACAAGTTAAAAACAGGCAAATTGTGAAAAATCCCTTAACTGAAACACGGTCTCTGCCACTGTAGACGCCTTGTTTAATGTGATTTGCACCCTCCGAACAAACGGTCGTACTTCGGGCTCTATTTAACGTATCGCTTAACCGAAGATATTGTATGAGAGAGGACCCTTGGCTGATCATTTTGGTGTAATTTATGTGATGTTTGACCTAATATTGTCTGATTTATGACAAGTTAAACACAGAGGCAAATTGTGAAAAAGACAGTTCTGATTTTGAGAAATTAACATGGGAGTTAATGGGGCAGTTTTCTGTGTCTAGTGCCAAACAAATGCTCATAACTCTAAAAGTAATTGATAAAATGATTAGATATTTTGGCGTGCCAGAAAGGACAAATATCTCTCTCATTTAAAATTTAAATGGAGCTTCTAGATGAAAGTGGAAGGAATTTACAGCTGTTTATCCAGGAGATTTTTCATGACAGCACACTAACTGGGGACATTTCTGAACATTCCGCCATTCATTCTCTATGGGAAAAAGTCAACTTTGAGGACTTGTCCTGAGGACACCGTATGTCTGACATGTCCCAAAAGCACAAGCACACTTCTTCCATATGGGATCTGTGAACCTGCCAATTTTCAAGGTTCTAGCTCAAAAACTGCGACCTGTGAAAGTTACCGAAAAGTGGAATAGAATAATAATAATAAAACTAGAAAGGCAAAGTTCGTGAACAAACTTTATGTTGGCTTGACAAAGCAGCTAAAAAGGCTGTTTTGAATGTTTGATGACCTAATGTTAAAGGTTGTTTTAATGTTATTAATGTTAAAATGATGTTAAAGGTTGTTTAAATGTTGATAACCTGCTAAATAATGTTGAAGGTTGTTTTAATGTTATCAATGTTAAATGATGTTAAAGGTTGTTTAAATGTTGACATCCTGCTAAATGATGTTGAAGGTTGTTTAAATGTTGATTATCTGCTAAATGATGTTAAAGGTTGTTTAAATGTTGATAACTTGCTAAAGAATGTTAAAGGTTGTTTAAATGTTGATAAACCTGTTAAATAATGTTAAAGGTTGTTTAAATGTTATCACTGCTGCCCATCTGCCCCTCTGCTCCATTTGCCCCTCTGCTCCATCTGCCCCCCTGCCCCATCTGCTCCATCTGCCCCTTTGCCCCATCAGCCCCTCTGCCCCATCAGCCCCTCTGCCCCTTCACCCCTCTGCTCCATCTGCCCCTCTGCTCTATCTGCCCCCTCTGCTCCATCTGCCCCTTCGCCCCTCTGCCCCAGCTGCCCCTCTGCTCCATCTGCACCTCTGCTCCATCTGCCCCTTCGCCCCTCTGCCCCATCTGCCCCTCTGCTCCATCTGCCCCTTCGCCCCTCTGCCCCACCTGCCCCTCTGCTCCATCTGCCCCTTCGCCCCTCTGCTCCATCTCCCCCTCTGCTCCATCTGCTCTATCTGCCCCATTTGCCCCTCACCCTCATCTGCCCCTCTGCTCCATCTGCCCCCTCTGCTCCATCTGCCCCCTCTACTCCATCTGCCCCATCTGCATGTATGTATGTGTGTGTGTCTGTGGTGTATATGTGTTTGACTGTGTGGAGTGGCTATGAGAGAGATGCAGGTGTGTGCGCGTGCGTGTGTGGGGGAGGGGGAGAGACATTCAAAAATAACTGCCACTCTGTGTGGGGAACCCTTGTTTTATGTGATTTGCACCCTCCGAACAAACGGTCGTAGTTCGGGACCCATTTAACTTATCGCTTCACCGAAGAGATTGTGTGAGAGAGGACCCCTTGCTGATGATTTTGATATATTTTGGTCTGGTTTGACCCTAAAATGACTGATTTATGGCAAGTTAAAAACACACAAAAATCTCAACAAAGCTGATTCTGATTCTCATACATTTATATGGGGGCCAATGGGGCAGTTTTCTGTGTCTGGTGCCAAACAAATGCTCATAACTCTAAAACTAATTCATCAAATGATTAGACATCTCGGCGTGCCAGAGAGGACAAGTTTCTCTCCCATTTAAAATTTAAATGGAGCTTCTAGGTGAACGTTTCAGGATTTTACAGCAGTTTATCCAGGAGATTTTTGATGATTTTTCATGACAGCACACTCTAACTGGGGACATTTCTGAACAGGCCGCCATTCACTCCCTATGGGGGTAATGTCCACTTTGAGGACTTGTCCTGAGGACACCGTATGTCCCACATGTCCCAAAAGCACAAGCACACTTCTTCCCAATGAGATCTGCGAACCTGCAAATTTTCAAGGTTCTAGCTCAAATACTGTGACCTGTGAAAATGACCGAAAATCTGAATGGAAGAAGTACAATATAATACTAGAAAGGCAAAGTTCGTGAACAAACTTTATGTTGGCTTGACAAAGCAGCTAAAAAGGCTGTTTTGAATGTTTGATGACCTAATGTTAAAGGTTGTTTTAATGTTATTAATGTTAAAATGATGTTAAAGGTTGTTTTAATGTTGACATCTTGCTAAATGATGATGAAGGCTGTTTAAATGTTGATAACCTGCTAAATGATGTTAAAGGTTGTTTTAATGTTGATAACTTGCTAAAGAATGTTAAAGGTTGTTTAAATGTTGATAAACCTGTTAAATAATGTTAAAGGTTGTTTAAATGTTATCACTGCTGCCCATCAGCCCCTCTGCTCCATCTGCCCCTCTGCTCCATCTGCCCCTTTGCCCCATCAGCCCCTCTGCTCCATCTGTCCCATCTGCCCCTCTGCTCCATCTGCACCTCTGCTCCATCTGCTCCATTGACCTTATGTTAAAGGCTGTTGTTAAATGATGTTGAAGGCTGTTTAAATGTTGATAATCTGCTAAATGATATTAAAGGTTGTTTAAATGTTGATAACCTGCAAAATAATGTTAAAGGTTGTTTAAATGTTGATAACCTGCTAAATGATATTAAAGGTTGTTTAAATGTTGATAACCTGCTAAATAATGTTAAAGGTTGTTTAAATGTTGATAACCTGCTAAATAATGTTAAAGGTTGTTTAAATGTTGACATCCTGCTAAATGATGTTGAAGGCTGTGTGTGTCTGTGTGGAGTGGGTATGTGGAACATGTTTGTATGTGGACGTGCGTGTGTGGGGGGAGGGGGAGAGACATTCAAAATAACTGTCACTATCTCTGCTTGTCTGAGTGAAGCCTTGGTTAATGTGATTTGCACCCTCCGAACAAACGGTTGTAGTTCGGGACCTGTTTAACTTATCGCTTAACCGAAAATATCCTATGAGAGAGGACCCCTGGCTGATCATTTTGATGTAATTTGTGTGTTGTTTGACCCAATATTGTCTGATTTATGACAAGTTAAAAACAGAGGCAAATTGTGAAAAATCCCTTAACTGACACACTGTCTCTGCCACTGTAGAATGTGATTTGCACCCTCCGAACAAACGGTTGTAGTTCAGGACCTGTTTAACTTATTGCTTAACTGAAGATATTGTATGAGAGAGGACCCCTGGCGGATCATTTTGATGTAATTTGTGTGTTGTTTGACCCAATATTGTCTGATTTATGACAAGTTAAAAACAGAGGCAAATTGTGAAAAATCCCTTAACTGACACACTGTCTCTGCCACTCTAGAATGTGATTTGCACCCTCCGAACAAACGGTTGTAGTTCGGGACCTGTTTAACTTATTGCTTAACTGAAGATATTGTATGAGAGAGGACCCCTGGCGGATCATTTTGATGTAATTTGTGTGTTGTTTGACCCAATATTGTCTGATTTATGACAAGTTAAATATAGAGGCAAATTGTGAAAATCCAATTCTGATGTTGAGAAATTAACATGGGAGTTAATGGGGCAGTTTTTTGTGTCTAATGCCAAACAAATGCTCATAACTCTAAAAGTAATTGATCAAATGATTAGATATCTTGGTTTAACAGAAAGGACAAGTTTCTCTCCCATTTAAAATTTAAATGGAGCTTCTAGATGAAAGTGGAAGGAATTTACAGCTGTTTATCCAGGAGATTTTTGATGATTTTTCATGACAGCACACTCTAACTGGGGACATTTCTGAACATTCCGCCATTCATTCCCTATGGGGAAATGTCCACTTTGAGGACTTGTCCTGTGGACACCGTATGTCCAATATGTCCCAAAAGCACAAGCACACTTCTTCCAAATGAGATCTGCGAACATGCCAAATTTCAAGGTTCTAGCTCAAAAACTGTGACCTGTGAAAATTACCGAAAATTGGAATAGAATAATAATAATAACTAGAAAGGCAAAGTTCGTGAACAAACTTTATGTTGGCTTGACAAAGCAGCTAAAAAGGCTGTTTTGAATGTTTGATGACCTAATGTTAAAGGTTGTTTTAATGTTATTAATGTTAAAATGATGTTAAAGGTTGTTTAAATGTTGATAACCTGCTAAATAATGTTGAAGGTTGTTTTAATGTTATCAATGTTAAATGATGTTAAAGGTTGTTTAAATGTTGACATCCTGCTAAATGATGTTGAAGGTTGTTTAAATGTTGATTATCTGCTAAATGATGTTAAAGGTTGTTTAAATGTTGATAACTTGCTAAAGAATGTTAAAGGTTGTTTAAATGTTGAAAAACCTGTTAAATAATGTTAAAGGTTGTTTAAATGTTATCACTGCTGCCCATCTGCCCCTCTGCTCCATCTGCCCCCCTGCCCCATCTGCCCCATCAGCCCCTCTGCCCCATCAGCCCCTCGGCCCCATCAGCCCCTCTGCCCCTTCACCCCTCTGCTCCATCTGCCCCTCTGCTCTATCTGCCCCCTCTGCTCCATCTGCCCCTTCGCCCCTCTGCCCCAGCTGCCCCTCTGCTCCATCTGCACCTCTGCTCCATCTGCCCCTTCGCCCCTCTGCCCCATCTGCCCCTCTGCTCCATCTGCCCCCTCTACTCCATCTGCCCCATCTGCATGTATGTATGTGTGTGTGTCTGTGGTGTATATGTGTTTGACTGTGTGGAGTGGGTATGAGAGAGATGCAGGTGTGTGCGCGTGCGTGTGTGGGGGAGGGGGAGAGACATTCAAAAATAACTGCCACTCTGTGTGGGGAAGCCTTGTTTTATGTGATTTGCACCCTCCGAACAAACGGTCGTAGTTCGGGACCCATTTAACTTATCGCTTCACCGAAGAGATTGTGTGAGAGAGGACCCCTTGCTGATGATTTTGATATATTTTGGTGTGGTTTGACCCTAAAATGACTGATTTATGGCAAGTTAAAAACACACAAAAATCTCAACAAAGCTGATTCTGATTCTCATACATTTATATGGGGGCCAATGGGGCAGTTTTCTGTGTCTGGTGCCAAACAAATGCTCATAACTCTAAAACTAATTCATCAAATGATTAGATATCTCGGCGTGCCAGAGAGGACAAGTTTCTCTCCCATTTAAAATTTAAATGGAGCTTCTAGGTGAACGTTTCAGGATTTTACAGCAGTTTATCCAGGAGATTTTTGATGATTTTTCATGACAGCACACTCTAACTGGGGACATTTCTGAACAGGCCGCCATTCACTCCCTATGGGGGTAATGTCCACTTTGAGGACTTGTCCTGAGGACACCGTATGTCCCACATGTCCCAAAAGCACAAGCACACTTCTTCCCAATGAGATCTGCGAACCTGCAAATTTTCAAGGTTCTAGCTCAAAAACTGTGACCTGTGAAAATGACCGAAAATCGGAATGGAAGAAGTACAATATAATACTAGAAAGGCAAAGTTCGTGGAACAAACTTTATGTTGGCTTGACAAAGCAGCTAAAAAGGCTGTTTTGAATGTTGATGACCTAATGTTAAAGGTTGTTTTGTTATTAATGTTAAAATGATGTTAAAGGTTGTTTAAATGTTGATAACCTGCTAAATAATGTTAAAGGTTGTTTAAATGTTGATAACCTGCTAAATAATGTTAAAGGTTGTTTTAATGTTGACATCTTGCTAAATGATGATGAAGGCTGTTTAAATGTTGATAACCTGCTAAATGATGTTAAAGGTTGTTTTAATGTTGATAACTTGCTAAAGAATGTTAAAGGTTGTTTAAATGTTGATAAACCTGTTAAATAATGTTAAAGGTTGTTTAAATGTTATCACTGCTGCCCATCTGCCCCTCTGCTCCATCTGCCCCTTTGCCACATCAGCCCCTCTGCTCTATCTGTCCCATCTGCCCCTCTGCTCCATCTGCACCTCTGCTCCATCTGCTCCATTGCCCTAATGTTAAAGGCTGTTGTTAAATGATGTTGAAGGCTGTTTAAATGTTGATAATCTGCTAAATGATATTAAAGGTTGTTTAAATGTTGATAACCTGCTAAATAATGTTAAAGGTTGTTTAAATGTTGATAACCTGCTAAATAATGTTAAAGGTTGTTTTAATGTTATCACTGTTAAATGATGTTAAAGATTGTTTGAATGTTGACATCCTGCTAAATGATGTTGAAGGCTGTTTAAATGTTGATAACCTGCTAAATGATGTTAAAGGTTGTTTAAATGTTGACATCCTGCTAAATGATGTTGAAGGCTGTTTAAATGTTGATAACCTGCTAAATGATGTTAAAGGTTGTTTTAATGTTATCAATGTTAAATAATGTTAAAGGTTGTTTTAATGTTATCAATGTTAAATGATGTTAAAGGTTGTTTAAATGTTGACAAACTGCTAAATGATGTTGAAGGCAGTTTAAATGTTGAAAACCTGCTAAATGATGTTAAAGGTTGTTTAAATGTTGATAACTTGTTAAAGGATGTTAAAGGTTGTTTTAATGTTATCAATGTTAAATGATGTTAAAGGTTGTTTAAATGTTGACATCCTGCTAAATGATGTTGAAGGCTGTGTGTGTCTGTGGATTGGGTATGAGGAACATGTTTGTATGTGGACGTGCGTGTGTGGGGGGAGGGGGAGAGACATTCAAAATAACTGTCACTATCTCTGCTTGTCTGAGTGAAGCCTTGTTTAATGTGATTTGCACCCTCCGAACAAACGGTTGTAGTTCGGGACCTGTTTAACTTATCGCTTAACCGAAAATATCGTATGAGAGAGGACCCCTGGCTGATCATTTTGATGTAATTTGTGTGTTGTTTGACCCAATATTGTCTGATTTATGACAAGTTAAAAACAGAGGCAAATTGTGAAAAATCCCTTAACTGACACACTGTCTCTGCCACTGTAGAATGTGATTTGCACCCTCCGAACAAACGGTTGTAGTTCGGGACCTGTTTAACTTATTGCTTAACTGAAGATATTGTATGAGAGAGGACCCCTGGCGGATCATTTTGATGTAATTTGTGTGTTGTTTGACCCAATATTGTCTGATTTATGACAAGTTAAATATAGAGGCAAATTGTGAAAATCCAATTCTGATGTTGAGAAATTAACATGGGAGTTAATGGGGCCGTTTTTTGTGTCTAATGCCAAACAAATGCTCATAACTCTAAAAGTAATTGATCAAATGATTAGATATCTTGGTTTAACAGAAAGGACAAGTTTCTCTCCCATTTAAAATTTAAATGGAGTTTCTAGATGAAAGTGGAAAGAATTTACAGCTGTTTATCCTGGAGATTTTTGATGATTTTTCATGACAGCACACTCTAACTGGGGACATTTCTGAACATTCCGCCATTCATTCCCTATGGGGAAAAGTCCACTTTGAGGACTTGTCCTGCGGACACCGTATGTCCAATATGTCCCAAAAGCACAAGCACACTTCTTCCAAATGAGATCTGCGAACATGCCAAATTTCAAGGTTCTAGCTCAAAAACTGTGACCTGTGAAAGTTACCGAAAATCGAAATAGAATAATAATAAGATGAAGAATAATAATAAAAAGAAGAATAGGGAGAACAGAATGTTGGCTTTGTCAAGCCAACATAACTAGAAAGGCAAAGTTCGTGGAACAAACTTTATGTTGGTTTGACAAAGCAGCTAAAAAGGCTGTTTTGAATGTTGATGACCTAATGTTAAAGGTTGTTTTGTTATTAATGTTAAAATGATGTTAAAGGTTGTTTAAATGTTGATAACCTGCTAAATAATGTTAAGGGTGGTTTAAATGTTGATAACCTGCTAAATAATGTTAAAGGTTGTTTTAATGTTGACATCTTGCTAAATGATGATGAAGGCTGTTTAAATGTTGATAACCTGCTAAATGATGTTAAAGGTTGTTTTAATGTTGATAACTTGCTAAAGAATGTTAAAGGTTGTTTAAATGTTGATAAACCTGTTAAATAATGTTAAAGGTTGTTTAAATGTTATCACTGCTGCCCATCTGCCCCTCTGCTCTATCTGCCCCATCTGCCCCTCTGCTCCATCTGCACCTCTGCTCCATCTGCTCCATTGACCTAATGTTAAAGGCTGTTGTTAAATGATGTTGAAGGCTGTTTAAATGTTGATAATCTGCTAAATGATGATGAAGGCTGTTTAAATGTTGATAACCTGCTAAATAATGTTAAAGGTTGTTTTAATGTTATCACTGTTAAATGATGTTAAAGATTGTTTGAATGTTGACATCCTGCTAAATGATGTTGAAGGCTGTTTAAATGTTGATAACCTGCTAAATGATGTTAAAGGTTGTTTAAATGTTGACATCCTGCTAAATGATGTTGAAGGCTGTTTAAATGTTGATAACCTGCTAAATGATGTTAAAGGTTGTTTAAATGTTGATAACCTGCTAAATAATGTTAAAGGTTGTTTTAATGTTATCAATGTTAAATAATGTTAAAGGTTGTTTTAATGTTATCAATGTTAAATGATGTTAAAGGTTGTTTAAATGTTGACATCCTGCTAAATGATGTTGAAGGCTGTGTGTGTCTGTGGAATGGGTATGAGGAACATGTATGTATGTGGACGTGCGTGTGTGGGGGAGGGGGAGAGACATTCAAAATAACTGTCACTATCTCTGCTTGTCTGAGTGGACAAGCCTTGTTTAATGTGATTTGCACCCTCCGAACAAACGGTTGTAGTTCGGGACCTGTTTAACTTATCGCTTAACCGAAAATATCGTATGAGAGAGGACCCCTGGCTGATCATTTTGGTGTAATTTGTGTGTTGTTTGACCCAATATTGTCTGATTTATGACAAGTTAAATACAGAGGCAAATTGTGAAAAATCCCTTAACTGGCACACTGTCTCTGCCACTCTAGAATGTGATTTGCACCCTCCGAACAAACGGTTGTAGTTCGGGACCTGTTTAACTTATTGCTTAACTGAAGATATTGTATGAGAGAGGACCCCTGGCGGATCATTTTGATGTAATTTGTGTGTTGTTTGACCCAATATTGTCTGATTTATGACAAGTTAAATATAGAGGCAAATTGTGAAAATCCAATTCTGATGTTGAGAAATTAACATGGGAGTTAATGGGGCAGTTTTTTGTGTCTATTGCTAAACAAATGCTCATAACTCTAAAAGTAATTGATCAAATGATTAGATATCTTGGTTTAACAGAAAGGACAAGTTTCTCTCCCATTTAAAATTTAAATGGAGCTTCTAGATGAAAGTGGAAGGAATTTACAGCTGTTTATCCAGGAGAGTTTTGATGATTTTTCATGACAGCACACTCTAACTGGGGACATTTCTGAACATTCCGCCATTCATTCCCTATGGGGAAATGTCCACTTTGAGGACTTGTCCTGCGGACACCGTATGTCCAATATGTCCCAAAAGCACAAGCACACTATTCCCGTATGAGATCTGCGATCCTGCCAAATTTCAAGGTTCTAGCTAAAAAACTGTGACCTGTGAAAAGTGTCGAAATTTGATGCGGAATAATAATAATAACTAGACATGCATTTCCTGAAGGAAATACATAGTGCTTGAAAAGAGATGCAAGTCTGTGTGTGTGTGTGTGTGTGTGTGTGTGTGTGTGTGTGTGTGTGTGTGTGTGCGTGCGTGCCTGTTTGGAGTTGGTATAGGACAGAGGTAGGTAGGTGTGTGTGTGTGTGTGTGTGTGGAGTCTGCTCAATCTGCCCCTCTGCTATATCTGCCCCTCTGCTCCATCTGCCCCCTCTGCTACATCTGCTCCATCTATCTGTGTGTGTGTGTGTGTGTGTGTGAGTCTGCTCAATCTGCCCCTCTGCTATATCTGCCCCTCTGCTCCATCTGCCCCCTCTGCTACATCTGCCCCCTCTGCTCCATCTGTGTGTGTGTGTGTGTGAGTCTGCTCAATCTGCCTCTCTGCTATATCTGCCCCTCTGCTCCATCTGCCCCCTCTGCTATATCTGCCCCTCTGCTCCATCTGCCCCCTCTGCTACATCTGCCCCCTCTGCTCCATCTGTGTGTGTGTGTGTGTGTGTGTGTGAGTCTGCTCAATCTGCCTCTCTGCTCCATCTGCCCCTCTGCTATATCTGCCCCTCTGCTATATCTGCCCCATCTGCCCCTCTGCTCCATTTGCCCCTCTGTTCCATCTGCTCCTCTGCCCCATCTGCCCCTCTGCTCCATCTGCCCTTTTGCCCCATCTGCCCATCTGCTCCATCTGCCCCTTTGCCCCATCTGACCCTCTGCTCTATCTGCCCCATTTGCCCCTCACCCTCATCTGCCCCTCTGCTCCAGCTGCCCCTCTTCTCCATCTGCCCCATCTGCCCCTCTGCTCCTCTGCCCCATCTGCCCCTCTGCTCCATTTTCCCCTCTGTTCCATCTGCTCCTCTGCTCCATCTGCCCTTTTGCCCCATCTGCCCCTCTGTTCTATCTGCCCCTCTGCTCCATCAGCCAATCTGTTCCATCTGCCCCTGTGCTCCATCTGCCCCTTTGCCCCATCTGCCCCTCTGCTCCATCTGCCCCTTTGCTCCATCTGACCCTCTGCTCCATCTGCCCCATTTGCCCCTCACCCTCATCTGCCTCTCTGCTCCATCTGCCCCTTTGCCCCATCTGCTCTATCTACCCCATTTGCCCCTCACCCTCATCTGCCCCTTTGCCCCATCGGCCCTTCTGCTCCATCTGCTCTATCTGCCCCATTTGCCCCTCACCCTCATCTGCCCCTTTGCCCCATCTGCCCCCCTGCTCCATCTGCTCTATCTGCCCCATTTGCCCCTCACCCTCATCTGTCCCTCTGCTCCATCTGCTCCTCTTCTCCATCTGCCCCTCTGCTCCATCTGCCACTCTGTTCCATCTGCCCCTCTGCTCTAGCTGCCCCTCTGCTCCATCTACCCCTCTGCCCCATCAGCCCCTCTCCCTCATCTGCCCCTCTGCTCCATCTACCCCATCAGCCCCTCTGCTGCATCTGCCCCATCTGCATGTATGTATGTGTGTGTGTCTGTGTGGTGTATATGTGTGTGTCTGTGTGGTGTATATGTGTGTGTCTGTGTGGAGTGGGTATGAGAGAGATGCAGGTGTGTGCGCGTGCGTGTGTGGGGGAGGGGGAGAGACATTCAAATAATAACTGCCACTTTGCCTGCTTCTTCTGAGTGGAAAAACCTTGTTTTAGTGTGATTTGCACCCTCCGAACAAACGGTCGTAGTTCGGGACCCATTTAACTTATCGCTTCACCGAAGAGATTGTGTGTGAGAGGACCCCTTGCTGATGATTGTGATATATTTTGGTGTGGTTTGACCCAAAAATGACTGATTTATGACAAGTTAAACACACAAAAATCTCAACAAAGCTGATTCTGATTCTGACACTTTTATATGGGGGCCAATGGGGCAATTTTCTGTGTCTAGTGCCAAACAAATGCTCATACCTCTAAAACTAATTCATCAAATGATTAGATATCTCGGCGTACCAGAAAGGACAAGTTTCTCTCCCATTTAAAGTTTAAATGGAGCTTCTAGGTCAAGGTGTAAGGATTTTACAGCAGTTTATCCAAGAAAGTTTTGAGCATTTTTTATGCCATTTCACACTCTAACTTAGAGTGAGGATTTGAAATCTGAACATTCCACCATTCATTTTAATAGGGCTTTTTTTTTTTTTTTACTCAATTCTATTAAAATCTATAACTCTAATCGACTCCAAAAACGGATAGCACACCACACAGAGCCGAGACCTTCGAAACGCAGTTTGAACGGAGTCTGTACGTTAAGCGGTTCGGGCCGCATTAATCGCAGAAATTTGGAGAAGAATAATAATAATAATAAAAAGAAATATGAGGAATATCAATATAGTGCTTTTCAAGCACTATAATAATAATAATAATAATAAGAAGAAATCGGATAACAGAATGTTGGCTTTGTCAAGCCAACATAATAATAATAATAACTAGAAAGTAAAGTTTGTGAACAAACTTTAAGTTGGCTTGACAAAGCCTGTTGTAACAGCAATGTTAAGTATGTTAAATGATAATAGTTGGTCCCAGAAAAGCATAGTAGTTCAATAAGGACAGCAAATATAGTTTGTTTTATCTTAACAGCTGAAACAGATTAAAAAATCAATGGTTTCCTATGGGAGGATGGAGGGATGAAAACGAATGAATAGAAGAAAAAACTGTTTAAAACCATGTAAGACCATATTTAGTATATTTACAGTTGAGTGAGTACAGCAGTTTTAGTTGTTCTATTTATACATCTGGAGTTATAAAACCAAATGAACCATGTGGGAGGATGGAGGGATGAATGAAATGATAGAAATGGCATCGATATGAAATGCAGCGCAGTGGTAGGTATCAGCTATTGAGTCATTTCACCAAGTTTGATCACTGTATCTTTAAAATTAAGGGATTTTTAACATAAATTGATTCTTATGGGAGGATGGAGGGATGATTGAAATGATATAATCGGAGGATAGACAAATGGCATCAATATGATATTCAGTGTAGTGCTAGGGATGAGGTAGTGAGTCATGTCACCAAGTTTGATCACTGTATCTTGAAAATTAAGGATTTGATTAAATCAATGTTTATCTATGAGAGGATGGAGGGATGAATGAAGTGATAGAATGGGAGGATAGACAAATGGCTTCAATATGATATTCAGTGCAGTGCTAGGGACCAGCTACTGAGTCAGGTCACCAAGTTTGATCTCTATATCTTGAAAATTAAGGGATTTTTTAAATCAGTGGATTCTTATGGAATGATGGAGTTTGATTAAGTTATATCAGATGGAGGGATGAAAAAAGAAAGAATAGAATAAAATAAAAAGCTGTTTTAGACCATATAAGACCATATGACAACATGTTTAGCATATATATACAATTGAATTGGTACAGCAGATTTAGTTGTTCTATCTATACATCTGTGTTATATCAGTGGTTTCCAATGGGAGAATGGAGGGATGAAGGGATGAAAAAAAAATGAATAGTTGAAAATAAAAGGCTGTTTTAAACCATATGGCTTCTGTGGCTGCTTTACTTACATGCATTTCCTGGAGTATACTGTTGTGTTTGGTCTGCCTGGTGGCCTGAGTATTTCAGTTTAAACTGGATAATAAAGCCTTTTGCTCACAGCATCTGCCTCCTGATGCCTCTGTCCCCGCGTCACAATAAGACCATATAACATCATATTTATCATATTTACAGTTGAATCATTACAGCAGATTTAGTTGTTCTATCTATACATCTGATGGAGTTAAATCGGTGGTTTCCAATGGGAGGATGAAAGGATGAAAAAAGAATGAATAGAAGATAATAAAAAGCTGTTTTAGATCATATCAGTGTCACGGTGGGTCAGCCCAGACGCAACCAGAGGGCGCGCAGACACACTCCTTCCCACTCACACACGCCCACTCCGACTATGCGCACGCCCTCTCACTCCCGGACACTCCCTCACTCCCAATCACCCGAGTATTAGCACCTGGCACTAATTGGACTCGGGCACTTTAAATCCCCACAGGTAGCGCCGTACAGTGCTGCGCATTCAGCTTGTACACCTCCCCTCGCTACGGTGAGGACTTTTAATCTATGAACCTGGAATTGACACCTCTAATCATAAGATGCCATGTGTTTTCACAGAAGAGCCAAACCAAACAAAAAGGTATTCGTTTTCAATTATTGCTTTGTAGAACTGTAAAATTGTGCAATACAGTTTCTTGAGCTGTCTCAAGGAATATATATATAGACATACATGCTGTTTGAGGACCACTGTTCATTCCACTCAGAACTTTTTCACCACTGTAATTACACCTATAAGGTGGTGTCATCTGCAAACTAAAGTAATTGAACTGAGCTGCTGATGGGAGTGCAGTTATTCATGTACGGAGAAGAGAAAAGCCTTCATTAATAATTCTGATGTTAATGAATATATTATCATTGTAATTGCATTACTCTGTCACGTGTATGCTTCGTGCGTGTATATATTGACTGGGAAACTGATCGTGACGTGGAGGGAACGAAGTAACTGGTAACTACGGACAGGAAGCACATATTAATGGTGAGTTAACGCTTTTCCCCATTTTGTATATCGTTGGTCTGTAAGGTGCATTATTGATAGCTGCTTATGCTCATGTGTGTTGCCCTACTGTGCAACCTCGTCGTCAAAAGCGTTGCTATTATGAAAAGGTTCGAAGCCTTTGATCCAGACTCCTAATGTGTTTATAACTGAGCTCATTCACAGCAGACTACTATATAACGGGTAAGTTATGGCTATAGCTAGCTAGCTTTGTGGCTACTTCAACATCAAGTAAGGGAACGCTAAGTTACGGTGAAAGATGTAGTTTTACAAACATTTGTGTAAAAGCTTGATGTTGCATTGTGTTAGTCGGTGTGCACATCTTTACAACATGCAGATTTATTAAGAGTATGTTAAATTAAAGCTAGATAGCTAGTAAATCGCAGGTAGCTAAACACGTAGGCGTTAACGTAGTTGTCTACAGCAGCTGCCTGCTGTTTTGTTTAAAGTCATGGCCAGATTTGCTTTTTTTTTTTAAAGCAATATGAAATAAATATTGGCATTAGCTACTTGGTTGCTAGCTTGTGTCATTCACATTAGTTCAAATATTATGCTTTTTTTAAATGTTCTGTTCATTTTCGTGATTACATCAGGCAATGGCAGTGCTTTCCCAAATGAGGAAACTGCGAAAGAATAACTGCTCACGGAGCCAGCTAAGGGTATCGCGACTTCAGACTTGGATTCAGACAGACAGCAGGTAAAATGTTGCGCTAGAAATAACGTGTAATTTACTGCATAATTAATATAACGCCTACTTTTTCAGCATTTTTTAGTTTGGTAAGTATATGAATAACTAAAAATGTAAGTTGAAATGATTTGATAACCATAGGCTATAGCTAAACATCTTGCAGTCATATTGATGGATAACAATATTAAGGCCAACATACCATGTTGCTGCTTAAATTGGCTACAAAGAAACAGCAGTGTATACAATCCCCAACTTTCACTTGGTTTCTTTAAAGGCTTTATTCCATTTTTAGTATATTGTCACATACATGCATGATACTTTGTGTTTACTGAAGCTTAAATGTTTGAAAACATTAATTGCATAACTTTCACCTTTATGGTTGTGTAGGATGTGGAATTCCATTTGAAGCCCACAGTTCTATCAGTTGTCCAGCAGAGGTCGGTGAGGGTTATCTGCTGGCCTACATGGATGGCGTTCAGGGCAGTCTCCCGCCAAAGGGATACTTGGACTCTCTTGTATCCATCCGCAAGTGAGGGGTCCACAATGGGCACGTCCCCCTCGTGAAGCTTGACCTGTCGAGGTGCACTCACCTCAAAATAAATCAAGACAAATATTTGCACTGTAATTGCATTGTACATGTCTGCAAAAGTTTACACTGTACAAAAGTCTTGATGGGCAGCAAGAAAATTGGATGTTTATATTAAAAAATAAAAAACAATTTCAATTGAACAACAAATGGATTTAAATGTAAGTACTTATTCTAAGTAGCATTTGTGGCAGTGCAAATGTGTCATGTATCCTTCATAGAGTAAAATGTAATGATCTATTATTCCAGAAACTACCCAGCCTTATGCATTTTCCTCCCTATTTAGTCTAGATATCATTAATTAACCAAAACTTGAATATGTTCCTAATTATTCAGAGATTTTGAAATATAATCTGTTCCACCACTGGTGACTGGCAACAAGTACACACGTGTGTGCACACCTTAAGTGAACACAATGGAGTATAACTTACAGCATCCACTGTTCCCTGCAGGATGGCAAGATGGTTTTCCGGGGTCTTTTCTCCAATCTCTGCTGTCACACTTTGAGGCTCGATGACCCGGATTGCCATTTCTTCTGCCTCCATGGACACCTCAAAAATCCCGGTCCTGAAGATTTTGGTGTCTTTCGTAATTAAAAAAAGTCCTGCCTTTTTTTTTTTTTTTTTGATAATGGCATAACCCCTTAATAATATAACCCCCCCCCCCCCCCTCCATGTTGATGTGACTGGACTGGTACTCCAAATTGATGACAACTTTTAATTGCATGTTGGCCATCAGTAATGCCAAAATGCATGTAATGGTTGGATGAGGCTACAGTGACCTTGTCCGCATTGAAACTAAAACTTGTAGCATGGTCTACATTTTTTTTTTTTTGAGCAGACACTACTTTTGCAGCTGGTGGCCTGCTGTATGGGGTGGTGGCTTTAAGTGCTTCAGATATAGTTTGCCATTGTGATGAGCCCTGGAGGGAGGCAATGGAAACAATACTGTAGTTTTGTAAAGTTTTCTGTTAAATTGAAAGTTATGTGATTTAAATAAAAATCTTTGTTCCAACTTTGTCATAAGGTAGTTTTATAAAAAGGAAAGTAAGATATTTATATAACTGTGCTGAGCTTTACTTTACTTTATTCGAAATGCAGTAATTGCCCTGCCACTATGCTCATAAAAGGTCGAAGTCACCAGGTCCCTTGGTGTATTCAGTTGATACCAATCACTACCACTATCTTATTATTTATCTAAAATGAATGATGGAAGTCTGATGGCCAAACGAGTACCGCCTGTTGACATAAAAATAGACAAAGGCTATAGCCTACTTTGCGAGCTCATCAATGCCGCTAGAATCGAATTCGGAGGCTAAACAGTTCAATAATTTGCCTAAAGTAAACGGCTACATAAGTGCAGAAATGTAAGACAAATTTAAGCATAATGTCATTGTTTTAATTTTGCCGGTTTATGCAGTAGTGTAGCTACTTCAGTCAGGTACCGGCTCTTAGACACCATGGTGATTTAACTTCTATATTGTTACCGGAGCTTGTTCAAATAGATCTTGTGGTTCTTATATGGCCAAACACCAAAATCCTTACCAAACCTTATTTAGGCTATATGGGGAAATTAGGTTTTTACAGTACCCTTATTTTATGTATTCGACGGGTGTTACTTAATGCTACTGAAATATCGGTTCCATATATAAAGACCATATAACACCATGTTTAGCATATAAACAGTTGAATCAGTTCAGCAGATTTAGTTGTTCAATCTATATTGTTCCTATGGAAAGATGAAGGAATGAAAAAAGGATGAATATTGCATGAGTGGTGAAAAATAATTGGACCTTTATTGATATCAAACCAGATTTTCCATATAGTGATATTGAGGGTAATATCAGAAAAGGCATTGAATGCAGAGAAAAATTAAGGTAGTGAAAAATGAATCGAAGACAATGGGTGAACAGCACAGGATGAAAAAGAAGAGATAAAAAAGTGGATTGTTGTAACAGCATGTAAACCTTTTTACTAGAATATCAGCACACAAATTGTTTAATTAATATTAATTATGAAAAGACAATATTATATCAATATAAACTGAAAATATCTGTTGTATCATATATTTTTTATATCTATTTAAAATTTCAAATCATGTTTTGAACAAGAAAGGGAGTTCATATTAAAAAACTATAGGACTACATAACAAACACATTGAACAACTTACAATATTTAAAACTGAATTATTTAAACAAGAACATGTTTCTTATAAACTTTTCATAGTATTTCAATTATTTTGTTTTGTTTAATTTTAGCTTGGCACTCTACAGGGAGCATGTATACAAATTCATGTAGTGAAATGTCATTGAATGCATTTTTTATTACTTCCCATTCAATGACCAGTTCCTCCTCTTTTTCTGTCATCAGCAGAACGTGCTGGTCTTTTTCCACTAATCCTATTATTTTGACACGTTCTGTTTTTGGGCCCTCTTCACTTTCCTGTAATAGAAAAGAGTTACAAGAAAAATACCAGTTAGAACAAGGATTTTTCAACTATGTGCACTGCTATAAAGATAGATGAATGTATCTTAGGATGTCATGTGTTCACACAGAAGAGTGAAAGGCAGTCGTGGCCTGGTGGTTAGGGAACTGATCTTGTGACCGGAGGGTTGTGGGTTTGATTTCCAGGCCTGAGGCCATGACTGAGGCCTAAACCCTCAATAAAAATGAGATAAAAATGTAAGTCGCTCTGGATAAGGGCATCTGCAAAATGCCGTAAATGTAAAATGTAAATGAAACCAAACAAAAAAGGTATCAATACTTTCAGTTATTGCGTTGTAGAACTGTAAAATTGTGCAGTTACTTGAGTCGTCTCAATGAATGCATATGAGTGACTTTTGATCCCATTAAAAATAACTTTAAACTATGTACAGTTATAAAGGAGTGTGGCCTATTATGATCCCACAGAGATGTAGGCTGTGAAAAATCCGTTATTTTTGTCTTCGCTATTTTCAACAAGCGAACGCTTAGTGCTAAAGATTCGGCTCCGCTGCTTCGCGAGTCACGTGATCGGATCCCCGCATTTGTTTATGGGCAGAGACGAACATGTGAGTGGAGATACAGCATATCGATTAACTTTTAACATACAAACTCAACAGAAATTGGGGGATATTTTCCAATGACAAAAAATCCTCACCCATTACGCATAGTAAAGCGCAGGTAGCTAAAACACGTAGGCATTAACGTAGCTGTCTACAGCAGCTGCCTGCTGTTTTATTTAAAGTCATGGCCAGATTTCTTGTTTTTTTTAAGCAATTTGAAATAACATTAGCATTAGCTACTTTGCTGCTAGCTTGTGTCATTCACATTGATTCGAATGCATTTTTAATGTTCTGTTCATTTTCGTGATTACATCAGGCAATGGCAGTGCTTTCCCAAATGAGGAAACTGCGAAAGAATAACTGCTCACGGAGCCAGCTAAGGGTATCGCGACTTCAGACTTGGATTCAGACAGACAGCAGGTAAAATGTTGCATGAGAAATATCGTGAAATTTCCCACATAATTAATATAATATGTTAATTATTATAAACATAATGTTAATATAAAGTTGGCCTATTATTTTAGGCATTGATTTTTTTTGTTTGGTAAGTATGCGAATAACAAGATGTGTATTTATGTTGAAATGGTTTGATCACCATATAGGTAAACATCTTACAATTACATTAATGGATAACAATATTAGGCCTATATACAATGTTGCTGCTTAAATTGACTAACAAGAAAATGCAGTGTAAACAATCCTAACTTTCACTTAGTTTGCAGGTTTCTTTATAGGCATTATTGCATTTTTATTATATTGTCACATACATTTTAATACTTGAGTGTATTTACTGAAGCTGTCATGTAAAATATATTAAATGTTTGAAAATAATAATCGCATAACTTTTTTTTCACCTTTATGGTTGTGTAGGATGTAGAGTTCCATTTGTAGCCCACAGATTTATCAGTTGTCCAGCGGAGGTGGGTGATTGTTATCTGCTGGCCTTCATGAATGGCATTCAGGGCAGTCTCCCTCCAAAGGGACACTTGCACTCTCCTGTACCCATCCGCAAGGGAGAGGTCTACAATGGGCACATCCCCCTCGTGAAGTTTGACTCGTCGAGGTGCACTCACCTGACAATAAATCAAGACAAATTTGCACTGTACATGTCTGCAAAAGTATACACTGTACAAAAATGTATCTTAATAGGCAGCAAGAAAATTGGGTGTTAAAAAAGACCAATTTTATAGTAAAATCAAATTCAATTGAATAACAAATTGATTACATTTTAAGTACTTATTCCAAGTAGCATTTTTGGCAGTGCAAATGACTCCTGTATCCTTCATAGAGTAAAATGTAATTTATTGTTCCAGAAACTACCCAGCCTTATGCATTTTCCTCCTTGTAGCTTAGATATCACTAATTAACCCACACCTGAACTTGTTCATAATTATCCAGAGATTTTGAAATACATTCTGTTACACCACTGGTGATTGTTTGGCAACAAGTACACACGCGTGCACAACTGTTTAAGTGAACACAATGTAGTATAACTTACAGTGTCCACTGTTCCCTTCAGGGTAGCAAGATGGTTTTCTGGAGTCTTTTCTCCTATTTCCGTTGGCACACTTAGAGGCTCGACGACCCGGATCGCCCTTTGTTCTGCCTCCATGGACACATCAAAAATGCCGGTTCTGAAGATTTTGGTGTCTTTGGTGATTAAAAAAAAGTCCTGCCCTGTTTTCTTTTCTTTAATAACTGCATAACCTTTAATAATATAAACCCCCCCCTCCTCCATGTTGATGTGATTGGACTGGTAGTCCAAATTGATGACCACTTTAATTGCCTGTTGGCCATCAGTAGCGCCAAAATGAATATAATGTTTGGATGAAGCTACAGTCACTTGGTCCGCGTTGAAACTAAAACCTGTAGCACGGTCTACACTTTTTTTAAAAACGCACTTGACTTTTACAGCTGGTGGTCTACTGTATGGGGTGGTGCTTTTGCTTAGTGCTTCAGATACAGTTGCCATTGTGATGAGCCCTGCTGGGGAGGAAAGAGAAACAATACTGTAGTTTTGTAGAAAGGAAATGCAAGTTTTCTGTTCAAATGAAAGTTATGTGATTTAAATAAAGACGTTATTGTTCCAACTTCTTGTCATAAGGTAGTCGTTTTATAAAAAGGAAAGTAAGATATTTATATAACTGTGTGCTGAGCTTTACTTTATTCGAAATGCAGTAATTGCCTTGCCGCTGTGCTCATAAAAGGTCGAATCCCCAGACTTCAAGTCACCAGGTCCCTTGTTTTATTCAGTCGATACCAATCACTACCACTATCTTATTTATCTAAAATAAGTAATGGAAATCTGACGACCAAACGAATACCGCCTATTGACATAAAAAAATAGACATACTATAGCCTACTTTGCGAGCTCATCGATGCCGTTTTAATCGAATTCGGAGGCTAAACAGTTCAATAATTGCCTAAAGTAAACGGCTACATTCATAAGTGCAGAAATGTAAGACAAATGGAAGCACAATGTCATTGTTTTAATTTTGCCGGTTTATCCAGTAGTGTATTTATCCAGAAGTGTAGCTACTTCAGTGAGCTACCGGCTCTTAGACACCACTGTGTTTGAGAGACGAAACCTCAAGACTACCGCATTAATAAGTTACATTTCGTCGCTGCGGAAAATGCTGGCGGAACGAGTAAGATGAGCGCTGATGCTGTAATCAACCTCTAGCTATGACACTTGCTACATCGGATAGGCTAATGAATCGAAAAGAACAATATGATTTAACTTCTATATTGTTGCCGGAGCTTGTTCAAATAGATCTTGTGGTTCTGATATGGCCAAACACCAAAATCCTTACCAGACCTTATTTAGGCTATAAGGGGAAATTAATTAGGTTTTTACTATACCCCTATTTTATGTATTCGACGGGTTTTACTTAATGCTACTGAAATATCGGTCTGTCTATTTGAGTACAAAGGCTTTCTCGAAGTTTGAGTCCAGTTGTGACGAACACAGCATAGATATAATCATTTTGATCGCAACAACATAAAAAACACATTTTACATCCATTGATTAATGTATTAGCCTATCAATGTCACTCAAAATGTTTTAAACTCGACGTTATAAAGACACTACTGCGCACTTTGGGCTATTGTTTCTGGTCATACTCAGTTACACGGGAAATTATTCATCTGCGTTAAACTGTTCTCCTCTATTCTGAGGTAATATTCAGGACCCGGGAGGCCTACACACAGATTATATTAACAACCTGAACAACGAAAAAAAATTCTAACAAAATTCTTTCAGCTAAGATCACTTTCATAATTAACGAACAAAATGAGACACGTTGTCATCACATTACTAGGCTAATAAGTTTAATTAAAGTCAATTAAAATTTTCCAAATAATTTACTATCAGTTAAAGAAATATAGTTAGTTATGTTTTGTGATACTACATACATTTATATTTTTAGCCAGTATAAACCTTCAACATAAAAAAGAAAACAGAAATATGAGAATTTACCTTTTCTATTCAGTTATTTCTTGACGTTGGCTTCTGATCTCGAAATGGTAAAGATTAGTGAGAGTGATCGAAGATAAAGCTGTTTATTTCTGAATGAGACATAATAAAACTGTGACATCCTATGGTAATAGTTGCTTTATGAAAACAGAAAATCCGATAGGTGTTGCTAAGCAAATTCCACTTCTGACTTCATGACACTACGACAGTAAAGACATAATAAAACAGGCATCCAGTATGAATAGTTGCTTTAAAAATTCTGAAACGTCTTGCTAAGCTGATTCATGATCTGACTCCATGAAGAAACACTAATTTGGAGCTGTATAAAGTAACCCAGACTATGTTTAACAGTCAGATACCCCATGGCCAAATAGCCTACAAATATAATCTGTTGTTCCAAAATCAGACATGTATTTCCAAATTATTTTCAGTTTAACCCGTTTATCCCATTATATCTGACATTTATAATAACAGACACTATATTCAGTTTAGCCATTTTTAATACTATAACTGTGAAAATCTGTCCGTCAGTCACAATTGTAACATTTCTTTAATTAAAGTTAGACTGAGTC
The DNA here is from genome assembly GCF_052324685.1 of Brachyhypopomus gauderio. Taxonomy (NCBI): domain Eukaryota; kingdom Metazoa; phylum Chordata; class Actinopteri; order Gymnotiformes; family Hypopomidae; genus Brachyhypopomus; species Brachyhypopomus gauderio. Next base: position 515,394 of record NC_135212.1, read on the forward strand.
TATCAGTGGTCAGTTTATTATCAAGGTACTGTTAGATGTTTAATGTACTACTGTCACTGCGTCGCTTCTGCAGACTGCGGTGTCTAACGAGTCTCGCTTCCTCGCTAAGATTGGTAGAGAAGGGAGAATGTACAGTGTGCTGATTGGCCGATTTTGTAGTCCGTTGTTGAGCGAATGATGTCATCCATCGCAACAACCCAAACTCGAGTTCTTAGCGTTTAGCTGTCTTCTGTTTGCTTGGGCGAGGAGAGAGAGAAGTCAAACTGTCTTTGTGCTTATGCGACGAGAGAGAGAAGTGGAGTTTATTGTTGGTTCAGTCGGTCAGCGTTTGGAGAATTGTCATCTATTCATGTAAGTTAATGTAATTGTGAATATTGTAAAACAAAGTATCAATATACATATACCTTCGTAATACACCAAAGTTAGCTTATTTACCCAGCTAGGTTAGCTTTGTGCTAATGTTACCTGAGGTAAAAATTCGCTGTCGCGCAACGGCGTTTTAAAGATTTAAAACGTTATTCGATATGTATACACACAACTAGCTATATCAGCTTTAAAACGTTTAAGCTAAAACCTAACTAGCTAGTTAGGAGCGTTCGGAGGATTGTCATTTATTCCTGTAAGTTAATGTAATTGTGAATATTGTAAAACAAAGTATCAGTATACATATACCTTCGTAATACACTAAAGTTAGCTTATTTACCCAGCTAGGTTAGCTTTGTGCTAACGTTGCCTGAGGTAAAAATTCGCTGTCGCGCAACGGCGTTTTAAAGATTTAAAACGTTATTCGATATGTATACACACAACTAGCTATATCAGCGTTTAAAAAAAGTTTAAGCTAAAACCTAACTAGCTAGTTAGGAGCGTTAGCTGGCTAATATGCTTCCTTCAAGCAGCTGCCTGTTGGCTAAACTTGGACGCAAATAGTTGAGCAATGTCGCATTACTTATTGTCTGGCTAATGTTTTGGTAGCTGCGCAGAAAGTAAAACCTTTTGAAAGAATCATAGATAAATTACATTTTGTATACATTGACCCTCTGATGCATGAATTATGAAATACTGAGTCATTCTAATCTGTTTTTACACTTTATAGGGCATGCAAAAACAAATATAAACTTTTTTCCCAAAATCTTCATTTTTTCAGAAAGTTACAGACATGTCCACCACAGTGGACTACATGTGCTTAAGCACTCAAATAAAACTGTATAAACTTAATGGAAGAATGAATGTAATTAAATTTTATCATAAATCCATGAGCATTCATTTCATTGTTATGCATCATCATCCTGTCCCCCCATCATCCTGCCCCTCATCATTATCCTGCCCCTCATCATCATCCTGTCCCCATCATCATCCTGTCCCCATCATCATCCTGCCCCTCATCATCATCATCCTGCCCCTCATCATCATCATCCTGCCCCTCATCATCATCATTCTGCCCCTCATCATCATCCTGTCCCCATCATCATCCTGCCCCTCATCATCATCATCCTGCCCCTCATCATCATCATCCTGCCCCTCATCATCATCCTGCCCCTCATCATCATCATCCTGTCCCCATCATCATCCTGTCCCCATCATCATCCTGTCCCCATCATCATCCTGCCCCTCATCATCATCATCCTGTCCCCATCATCATCCTGCCCCTCATCATCATCCTGTCCCCCCCATCATCCTACCCCTCATCATCATCCCTCATCATCATCCTGCCCCTCATCCTCCTGCCCCTCATCATCCTGCCCCTCATCCTCCTGTCCCTCATCATCATCCTGCCCCCCTCATCATCCTGTCTCCCATCATCCCGCCCCTCATCATCTTGATTGTCAGCATCCTCATCTCTGTTGTTCTGTGGCAGCCACTCACTCATCATTGCTGTTGTCACTATACTCATCATCACTGGAGTCAAATGAAACTTCCTGCACTATTCTATAGCTTTCCCTATTCTTTGCTGCACTTGTGGTCTATAAATGACAAATGGTTAGACACATGGTTAATCATAAATTCCTACTTATTTGAAATATTTTTTTCAAAACTAAAAGAAAGAATAGTATTGTTACTTAGATACTCCTGTATGTCACCATATTTTTTTACCTCTATGGTTCTCCTAGAATAGAAAGATTGACAAGATATTCCAGCAGTGTTCAACAAGTGTGGCTGTCTGTTGGCCATCTTGGATTCAGAGGAGGTTTACTTGGAGTTACAACAACTAACCACTGAATACACCTAAATGGAGGGTGGCAGCAGAGAGCATTCTAAATGCTGATATGCAATTTCACATAGAAACCTTTCACCATAGGAGAAAATGACATTTAAACAGCTGTCCACTGTAGTGACCACTATGCGTCAGAGGGTTAATAGTTATGCTTCAGTTTACTTTTCACACACATCCGCTACTTGTATCGATAAAGATGTCTAAAACGGCAAACGTTAACGTGACCTGGTTTTACACCTAAATTTGACCATGGAATTACGTCATCGCAGACCCTTTACAAAAATGTTTTAGGCAAAAAAGTTTTACAATCAATTTTATTTTTATTCGTTCTTCATTACGTGAAATTACATTTAAACTTCAAAAATGTTAGGGTTATTTGCGTCTGCATGTATGAGGTGTAGATATGAGTGCATGTTTGTTTTGCATACAGAATCAGTCAATGAAATATCATTTGTGGCTTAATCTTCTAGAGAGTAATACGGTGAGTAACATTCAAGTAAAAAAGCTAATATAAAGAAATATACAGTAATAATAATCTCATATATTTTTTTCTGTCCCCACAAGATACATTGCATGTGTTACTGCTCTCCCTGAAGTGCTCAGTTACCGCACACTATAAGTGCTGCAGTGCCGCATCACAGCACTCCTGCAGTACCGTGTTACAGCGCTCCCAGAGTGCTCCGTCCCTGCACTCCCAGAGTGCCCCGTAACTGCGCTCCCAGAGTGCCCCGTAACTGCGCTCCCAGAGTGCCCCGTAACTGCGCTCCCAGAGTGCCCCGTAACTGCGCTCCCAGAGTGCCCCGTAACTGCGCTCCCAGAGTGCCCCGTAACTGCGCTCCCAGAGTGCCCCGTCCCTGCGCTCCCAGAGTGCCCCGTCCCTGCGCTCCCAGAGTGCCCCGTAACTGCGCTCCCAGAGTGCCCCGTAACTGCGCTCCCAGAGTGCCCCGTAACTGCGCTCCCAGAGTGCCCCGTAACTGCGCTCCCAGAGTGCCCCGTAACTGCGCTCCCAGAGTGCCCCGTAACTGCGCTCCCAGAGTGCCCCGTAACTGCGCTCCCAGAGTGCCCCGTAACTGCGCTCCCAGAGTGCCCCGTATCTGCGCTCCCAGAGTGCCCCGTATCTGCGCTCCCAGAGTGCCCCGTATCTGCGCTCCCAGAGTGCCCCGTATCTGCGCTCCCAGAGTGCCCCGTATCTGCGCTCCCAGAGTGCCCCGTATCTGCGCTCCCAGAGTGCCCCGTATCTGCGCTCCCAGAGTGCCCCGTATCTGCGCTCCCAGAGTGCCCCGTAACTGCGCTCCCAGAGTGTCCCGTAACTGCACTCCTGAAGTGCCCTGATTGTGTGATACTCCCTGTTACTGCCAAGAGGCCCTGTTTGTGAGCTGCCCAAAGAGGCCCTGTTTGTGAGCTGCCCAAAGAGGCCCTGTTTCTCACCTGACCAAGTGAATCATTGCAGACCAACCTGAAAAGAACCTGTTGTTGAACAACCAGTCTGAGTAACACATTGGTGTGCTGTCTGTTGGCCTATCACTCCCTATTATTATATTTTATACTGATACAATTATCTGTCACATTGATACATTTTGTTGAATTTCTCTGTCTGTATACAATGGGAAGAAAAAGCAAGAAATCTCAAGCAGCCAAGCAGCGTGAAGTGAAAAAGGCAAGTCAAGACCTCTCTGTAAGTACCCAAATGATTACTACAATCCCGCGTGTTACAGTTGTTCAAGCGTCCCACTCTCAAGGTGATGTACGTTATTCAGAATTCTCTGTTGGAAAACAGTGTACTTGTAATGCCCTTACATTCCTAGCTGTACATAATGAACATAATGCCTTAAACAGCCAGGATCTTGATAACGTTTTAATGAAGGGTGATCTTCTATACACTGCAGTCAAACTTGCATTACTGAATGAAGGCAGATTTGTAAGTGACTTTCTGACTTTTGAGGAGCTACCAACTATTATTGAGACAGACTCATGCTGCTACAACGTCATTAAACATGAACCAAAGGTCGGGTTTTTGAGAGATAATCCCTTACCAGGAATGGAGGAATACAGTAATCTGGAGACTATGCTTCATTGTCTTAGTGGAGATGTAACTGATGCACTACTGATTGTTAATGCAGAATGCATTGCTGTATTTAGAGACCGTGCTGGGAGATTTGGATTTTTTGATTCCCATGGCAGAACACCTGAAGTCCTACGACCTAGGTGTGGCACGGGTACAGCTATAATGTCGACATTTTACACATTAGAGGACTTGACACAAATACTGCTACAACTGTATGAAGGCAGCAGTGATCAGGAGCAGTACGAACTTCTTCCTGTCTCTTTTCTGACTGCAGAAATACCCATTAACAATCATGATCAGCATTCTGACAAAGTCAACAGTGCACCAGAGACAACAGAGCCTGAGATACCTGAAATTCCATCTATCTCTTGTGAAAACAGTGTCAATAGTGAAGCCTTATATAATACTGATTACAGTGTAACTCAAAAGAATGAGCCAGTTTCAAATGTTGACCAGGTAGTTCAATCCAGGTTGGGAAAAATTAACAGAGAGCGAAAAAGGAAAGCATATAGAAGAATCTATTTCCAAACTAAATCTAACTGTAAAGAAAACAAGAATATTTCACAAACAAAAAGTAAAACATCTAAACAAAATGCACAACCGAGAAGGTCACTTAAAAGTACAGATGATTCTGAGATTAGAAAAATGAAAAATCAACAACACAGACGTAAATACTGTATAAATATAAACTACAGAGAAAAAAAGAAACAACACATTGTGAGTAATTACATAAACAGTGAAGCATACAGAGACAAGCAGAAAAAGTATGTGGTCAGAAACTACAAGAACAGTGAAGCATACAGAGACAAGCAGAAAAAGTATGTGGTCAGAAACTACAAGAACAGTGAAGCATACAGAGACAAGCAGAAAAAGTATGTGGTCAGAAACTACAAGAACAGTGAAGCATACAGAGACAAGCAGAAAAAGTATGTGGTCAGAAACTACAAGAACAGTGAAGCATACAGAGACAAGCAGAAAAAGTATGTGAGCAGTAAATACAAGAACAGTGAAGCCTACAGAGACAAGCAAAAACAGTATGTGGTCCATAACTACAAGAGCAATGAAATGTACAGAGAATGGCATAAACATTACATTACTAATAGATATTGGAAAGATCCAGTGTTCAGACAAAAAATGCTACTTTACAAATAAGTGCAAAAATGATGTGAATTATTATGAACAAATTAAACAAAAAATGAAGAGATTATATTATAGTGACCCTAGTTTCAGATCCCGTCACAATGAAAGCTGTTCAGTTCGCTCTAAAAATAAAAGTTCTAAAATGAAGATTTTTCAGAGGACACGATGTGTGCAACACATTCTGCAGAAGTACAGACACATTAATCAGTTTCGGATGTGGAAATTACAAAGTCAGAATCAACATTCCATTGAACAACAGAATCCTCAAGTTGTGAATGCACTGTCCAATTTTGCTGCTATGACCAAAAGGGGACCAACATTTGTTTGCACAGTTTGTCACAGGGCTTTGTTTTCTGATCAAGTTCGGCTATGTGATCGTGGACGTTATCAAAAAGACCCTGCAGTGGTTTCAGCCTGTTTAACAGGAACATACATTCACACGTGCTCTGCAGATTGTCTTGATGATTGTGTGAATGAGGAGAGGAGACATGAGTGGATCTGCCATAGTTGCCATGAAAATTTGATGAAAGGAAAAATGCCTGCCATTGCTGTAGCTAATAAACTAAAGCTTACTCCCATCCCACCAGAACTGTGTGATTTGAATATCTTAGAAAGGCATATTATAGCAAAATACATACCTTTTGCAAAAATTATAACCCTTCCAAAAGGTCAACAGAAAGCTATAAAGGGTGCTGTTGTATCAGTTGCTTCAGATGTTGAAACCACAGTAAATGTTTTGCCCAGGCCAAGAGATGAATCACAGTTACTCACAGTAAAACTGAAAAGACGACTGTGTTTTCAGGGTCACTACCAGTTTCAAACTATCAATATGCATAAAGTTATGTCTGCTTTAATTAAATTAAGAGAAATTCATTCTGAATACAGAAACATTGTTCTAAATTCTGAGGAAACAATTAATTCTTTTGCAAACTGTTCAAATGATGATGAGATGGAGACCGAAAACGACAATGACGCACAACAGCCTGAAAATGTGCAGTTGAATGACCATGAGGCCACACAAAATACTTCAGAGCAGCACATTGGTTTAGCTTTAGACACATGCCTTCAACCACCAGATCTTGGTCAACAGCTCCTGTCATTCAATGATGGAATATTCTGTATTGCTCCAGCAGAAAGAAACAGTCCTACAAGCATATTCAAAGTTCCTAGGTTGGAAGCTATGGCATTTCCAGTACAATTTCCTGATGGTAATAACACATTTGATGAACTTCACAGGCAAACTGCTCTATCACCCAGCAGGTATTTTAATGCAAGACTGTTTGCTGTTGATAATCGTTTTGCCAGAGATACAAACTACATTTTCTTTGCCCAGTTTGTGACTGAAATGCATTTAGCCTGTTCAAGCATGTCCATTCAACTGAGAAAATCAAAAACTATGACACGTGATGGACGTAGAATCAACAGTTCACTTTTACAGAACAAAACTGAATTAGATAAACTTATACAAAACAATGAAGGGACCAGATTCATGCAGCCTCTGAGAGGTACACCTGCTTACTGGCAAAAAACACTCAGAGATCTGTTTGCTATGCTCAGACAACTGGGAACTCCCACATTCTTTTGTACATTCAGTGCTGCTGAGATGAGATGGCCAGAGGTAATAACAGCAATTAAAGCACAACAATGTGAAACTGTGGACTTTCCAGCATTGGACTGGTCAGAGAAGTGTGAAATATTACGTAGCAATCCAGTTACTGCCATGAGAATGTTTGAGAAACGTGTAGAAGCACTCATGAACCTCATTATGTCTTCTTCACAGCCCATTGGTGAAGTGGTTGACTATTTTTACCGTGTAGAATTTCAACAGCGAGGTTCTCCACATATTCACTGTCTGTTTTGGGTGAAAGATGCACCAGAATTTGAAGATGATCCAGATCAAGTTGTATGTGATTTCATTGACAAATACATATCATGCAAGTTGCCAGACCCAAACACAGACCAAGAGCTGAACAGAATAGTAACTGAAGTACAAACACACAGTCGAAATCACTCTAAATCATGCAAAAAAAATAATAAGCACTGCAGGTTTGGATTTCCTAAACCACCTATGGCAAGAACAATGATTACACGTCCCAGACCACCATCCCTTGACACAGATTCTGATGAGGAAAATACAGAAATAAATGAACAAGCACAGGCTAAACCTAATCTACAGAATGTGTGGGATCTGTTGAATGACACAAATCAACAGTTTGAAAGCATCACAGAACTGCTTGAAAAGGTAAATATGTCTTACCAGGACTATAAGAGAAGTGTTGAATCTCTTTCTACATCCAGTCTGATCATAATGGAACGAGCACCAAAAGACTGCTGGGTAAATGGCTACAATCCTCTTTTGTTAAAAGCCTGGAACGCCAACATGGACATTCAATTCATACTGAATCCATATAGCTGTATAATGTACATACTGTCATACATTTCAAAAGCTGAACATGAATTGAGTGATTATCTAAAGCGAGTGATGACAGATGCATGTAACAGCACATCTGAAAGTGAAACCATGAAACAGATCATGCATGCCTACGCCAAAAACCGAGAGGTCAGTGCCCAGGAGGCAGTTGCACGAACTTGCAGTTTGAAACTCAAATCATCATCTCGTGCTGTTGTTTTCATACCAACTGATGACAATGCTGTACGGATGAGTTTACCACTGAGATATCTGCAAAACAAAGACCCTGATGATGAGGATGTGTGGATGGTTGGACTGACTGACAAGTACATGTCCAGGCCAAACACTCTTGAATTTGAAAACATGTGCATGGCAGAATTTGCTAGTGAATATAGAATTGTTTATGGAGGGCAGAAAAAAGGCAAAAATGTTTTGTCATTACAGAACAACATGGGGCACATACAAAAACGTACTAGGGGAAAACCTGCCATCATTCGATTTGCTCGATTCTCCCAGCAAAAACATCCAGAAAAGTTCTATGGAACATTGCTGAAGTTATACTTACCATACCGAAAAATCACACAACTTAAGTCAACACGATACCAGAATTATGAATCCTTTTATGGCTTTGCCTCTGTAAAACTGAAGGGCTCAGATACACTTCACCGTGTTTACACCATTGTAAATGAGAACAGAGCAAAGTATGAAAAGAACAGTGAGGCTATTGACCAAGCAATTGACGATTTTGAACAAAATGGTCCAATTGAAGATGCCTGGACTTCACTGGCACCAGCAAATGAACAGATCCGTTTGGACACTATTTTGGAGCGTGAACCCACAGATCCGAATGTTATAAGTGAACAAGATGATGTTCCTGAATATTCCACATCTGCTTGTGGTAACAGCACAGCTATGCCATTGATGGAAGAGCCACAGATGAATCCTTTACGTATTAGAAAAATGTACCAGAGTTTAAATGAAACACAGGCGGCTGTATTCTATGCTGTTCGTGATTGGTGCAAAAGATGTGTTTTTGGTGAAAATCCACCTCAGTTTCTTTTCTATGTCTCAGGAACAGCAGGTACAGGAAAGAGTCACCTTATTAAATCAATTTATGCAGAAGCAACACAATTATTACGTAAGCTGCCCTGCCTAAATGAAGAGACAGACATATCAAAACCCACAGTGCTACTAACGGCATTTACAGGTTGTGCAAGTTATAATATTAATGGAAAAACACTGCATTCCCTGTTTAAACTTCCAAGAAGCTTGAAGCCCCCATATCAAGGACTTGGAAATAGTCTAGATGAAATGAGAGCAAACTTTTATAATGTGCAAATCATGATAATTGATGAAATATCAATGGTTTCAAAACCACTCTTTGCCTATGTGAACTGGAGACTGCAACAGATTAAAGGAAACACCAAACCTTTTGGCAATGTTTCAGTGATTACAGTCGGAGACTTTCAGCAGTTGCCTCCATTAGGAAGGGCCAAACCGCTGTGTGTATATGAAGAACATGTCATTGATTTCTGGAGAGATCATTTTAAGATTATAACACTGACCGAAATAATGCGTCAAAAAGATGATCTTGCATTTGCTGAGCTGCTTAATAGGCTGAGAGTGAAAAACAAGCATGAAACACTGTCTAATGCTGACCGGTGTATGCTGGAACAGGTTGTTAAATCACCTGAAGAGTGCCCCCCTGATGCACTTCATATATTTGCAACAAATAAAGAAGTTGATAATCATAACTCAGCAACTTTACTCTCACGCTTTTCTGATATTATAAACATAGATGCAGACGATTATAAAAAAGATCCTAGATCTGGTAAGATGCAAAGGCAAAGTACCACATTAAAAGGAGACAAGTGTGATCTTAATGATACATTGCAAGTTGCAATTGGTGCTCGAGTGATGTTGATCAGAAACATTGATGTTGAAGATGGACTGGTCAATGGTTCATTTGGCAAAGTGGTGAAGGTAATCATGCAGTCACGTGAAACTGTTCCATTTGTTGATATGATTGGTCTTAAACTGGATAATGTTAATGCAGGACAGAAACACCGCAACAAAGTGCCTGGTGCCCCCAATGATATTGTTTATATTGAGAGAACAGAGGAACCACTTAAAAAAAGGGAGCAGTGCGAAGACAGTTTCCTCTAAAGTTGGCTTTTGCATGCACTGTTCATAAAGTTCAAGGAATGACAACTCACTGTGCAGTTGTGTCTCTAAAAAAAATATTTGAACCTGGCATGGCATATGTTGCACTTAGCAGAACCACTTCACTCAGTGGATTGCACATTATTGATTTTGATGAAAATAAGATTTTTTGTGATCCTGAAATAAGTGATTCACTAGACAACATGCTAAACGCTGACCTCCATCATATCCAGCCACTTTTGCACATTGTAAGAGAATCAAATCTGAATTCATTACTAAAGGTGGTGCATCACAATACAGAGGGCCTACAAAGTCACATTGAAGATATTAGGAGCCATCATGAGCTTCTCCTTGCTGACATTCTATGCCTCACTGAAACTCACATGTCTGGTTCAGTTGTTGCTGATAGTCTTCAGCTGAATGGATACCAAATTTACAAGCGCAACAGACATGTGTCTTACTCAACCTACATTCATTTGAACAACAGTGGTGGTGGTGGTGTTGCCATGTATGTTAAAAATGATGTCCAGGCTCATCCTGTGCAGTACATTCAGAATGTAACAGATCTGGAATGTTTAGTCTTAAAAGTAGAGGCACCCAAACAAGCATTAATAGCAGTCGTTTACAGACCCCCAAATTACAATTTGACAGAGTTTTTGCCAAACCTTAATGCTCTTTTGAACTCCTTAAACATCATGAGTTACCAACCTGTTGTAGTGTGTGGGGATTTAAACGAAAATCAACTCTCAAATGCAAACAAACCCATTTTTAATTTGTTTCAGGAAAAAGGATACACTCAACTAATCAACAGAGCTACAACAGAAAAGAAAACGCTTTTGGATCCTGTGTTCTTTTCCAGCTCCCATACAAGTGCTGCAGCCGGGGTGTTACAAACATATTACAGCTACCATAATCCTGTTTATTGTGTTTTTTAGAATCAACAGATTTATCAGTAAATCACGTAATATTTCTGTGTTGTTTTAATGCGTAACGTTTTTTAATGAATAACGACTTTTTAAAAAAACATCATAATTGAACAGATAAATGATTTCAGGATTAATGAAATGCTGTCATATTACAGATGAAAAATCTTCTTTCACCAGCAGCAGTTGGTGAACCATCACAGTGGTCATTTGTGTTTTAATGCGTAACGTTTTTTAATGAATAACGACTTAAAAAAAACATCATAATTGAACAGATAAATGATTTCAGGATTAATGAAATGCTGTCATATTACAGATGAAAAATCTTCTTTCACCAGCAGCAGTTGGTGAACCATCACAGTGGTCATTTGTGTTTTAATTCGTAATGTTTTTTAATGAATAACGACTTAAAAAAACATCGTAATTGAACAGATAAATGATTTCAGGATTAATGAAATGCTGTCATATTACAGATGAAAATTCTTCTTTCACCAGCAGCAGTTGGTGAACCATCACAGTGGTCATTTGTGCCATGTTCTTTTTGCCCTTCTGTCTTTTCCCTTTTTACTTTGTCTCCCCCTCTTGTCTCTCCTCTCTTTTTTACAGATTCTCTTTGGCCTGTCAAGTCTAGCATTATGATAAAAAAAGAACATAACCAAGACACACACACTCACACACACTCCCACACTCTCTCTCACACACTCACACACACACACACACACTCACACACTACATAAACACAGGTGCACTTGGACACAGACTCTAACATAGAAGCTATCAAAGCATTGTATTTTCATCACTATTTTACTGTATTATACTGAATTGTTTTAATTTGATATTTAAATAAAAACAAAGTTGTCCTCCAAAGACGGGGGGGTGGAGGTGGGCCAAAAAAACATGAAGAAATTCTAAATATGCATGTTGTATTGTGATATCCTTTAAACCTTAGTCAATATGTAATATGAATATTTTAATACTCAAGTTATAAAATTCAAAGGTTTTGTGAGAAACGGCTGTAAATCATATACAGTAAATTATGAGCAGAAACTTTGGAAATTTGTACTTTGGAACATTTCGATATGCCAAACCATGCACACCTTTGCAATTTGGGATGAAACTGGAGTGTCCAGATGTAAATGTCTCAATTATATGCAGTTTGTCAGGGAACATGTGCAAACTCCTCACAGGATGGGGCTTGGATTCAAGAGGAAGCTGCTATTCCAGCAGTACATCCCAAGTTGCCACTACGCACAGTGCCACAAGAATATGTAAGTGTTTTTTTTTGTGTGTTTGTGTATGCATTTGTTTGTGCAGCTGTGAACAAAGTATTAGGTGTCTAAGACTTTATCCAGTTTCAGCTGGTGGCAACAACTTCGACACATTACCAGGTCTGCATCCTGACAGAAAACACAAAAAGTGTAGCTACTAATTTTGTAATACACAATGTAATATTGAATAGGTGCTGTCATCCTGTCACTGCACGTGATCACTCATGTATGTTGACAGTGTAGTGGATAAGATGCCAATGTCTCAGGATGCTCCCAAGTCTGTGTTACCTTCAGGTTCCGCCCCTTTAGTTAGGTTGTAATAATTTAATGCTGGAGTTTCTGCCACACTCCAAAAATGTTTACATTATCTCTGTCCCACATACAATCACATACAGAACTAATTGTGCCTATTTTCTCTGTCCAAATGGCTGCCCCCCTACCTGAGAAATTCCTGCGATGAGGAGAGACGAGCTTTTGCTGCTATCCACCCTGGGCCAGCCACCTTCTGCCTAACCAGCTATGGATGAAGCATCAACATACTGCCCTGGCCCCTCTCACCACCATGAATTTTCCCCTGCTATGACTATTTCCACAGCCCTGGACTACTATTACTGACAATCAAGAAATCTAGGACTCTTAAGAATAAGAATTGTTTAGAGACGCATAACTTATTTGTTTATGTATCTGTCCAATTATTGTTGTCATGGTGACCGGCGTCAGCCAGAAGAGGATGGGTTCCCCCCCTGAGTCTTGGTTCCTCTCAAGGTTTCTTCCTCATGCCCTTAGGGAGTTTTTCCTTGCCACTGTTGCCCTTGGCTTGCTCACTGGGGGCTTGGACTCGGACACTTGTAAAGCTACTTTGTGACAACAACTGTTGTAAAGAGTACTACATAAATACATTTTATTGATTTGATTAAAAAGCCATCACAATGAAATTCAATTTTGTGCTCAACATCTACATTTTCTGGATGTAACTTATGATGGAAATAACTTGACAATAAAGTGAATTATAAATCAGTGGTTTCATACGAGGGGATGGAGGGATGAAAAGGATAAAAGGGGAATAGAATTCTAGTGATAGAGATAAAATATTGAGTCATGTCACCAAGATTGATTATTGGAACGTGAAAATGGGAGGAAGGTGGGATGAATGAAATGATGGAAGGGCAGGATGGACAAACTGAATCAATATGATGGACTGTAATGTTATGGATCAGCTAGTGAGTCATTTTCCAAGTTTGATCACTGCACCTTGAAAATTAAGGGATTTATAAAATCAAAGTGTTTCTACGGGAGGATGGTGGGATGAATGAAATGATAGAAGAGGAGGAATGACACATAACATCAATATGATATTCAGCGCAGTGCTAGGGATCTGCTATTGAGTCATGTCACAAAGTTTGATCACTATATCTGAAAAAGTAAGGATTTGATTAAATCAATGGTTCACTATGGGAGTATGGAGGGATGAATTAAATGATAGAAGAAGAGGATAGACAAATGGCATCAATATGATATTCAGTGCAGGGCTGCAGATCAGCTATTCAGTCTTTTCACCAGGTTTGATCACTGTATCTTGAAAATTAAGGGATAGATAAAATCAATGGATTCCCATAAGAGGATGGAGAGATGAATGAAATGATAGAAGGGGAGGATAGACAAATGGCATCAATATGATATTCAGTGCAGGGCTGCTATTCAGTCATTTCACCAGGTTTGATCACTGTATCTTGAAATTTAAGGGATTTGTAAAAGCAATGAATTCCTCTGGGAGGATGGAGGGATGAAGGGATGAAAAAAGAAAAGGCTGTTTTAGACCATAAAACATCATGTTTAGCATAAATACAGTTGAATTGGTATAGCATTTTAGTTGATCTATCTATATTTGATTGAGTTAGTGGTTTTCAATGGCGGGATGAAGGGATGAAAAAAGAATGAATAGAAGAAAATAAAAAGCTGTTTTAGATGATATACAATCATATAACACCGTTTTTAGCATATATACAGTTGAATTGGTATAGAATTTTAGTTGTTCTATCAATACATCTGATAGAGTTATATCAGTGGTTTCCAATGGGAGGATGGAGGGATGACAGGATGAAAAAAGAATGAATAGAAGAACATAAAAAGCTGTTTTAGACCATATGACACGATGTTTCGCATATATACAATTGAATTGGTATAGGATTTTTAGTTATTCTTTCTATACGTCTGAGTTATATCAGTGGTTTCCAATGGGAGGATAGATGGATGAAAAAAAAAATGAATAGAAGAAAATGAAAAGCTGTTTTAGACCATATAACACCATGTTTAACATATATATAGTTGAATTGGTATAGCATTTTTAGTTCTATCTATACATCTGATGGAGTTATTTCAGTGGTTTCCAATTGGAGGATGAAGGGATGAATGAAATGATAAAAGTGGACGATAGACATATGGCATCAATATGATATTCAATGCAGTGCTATGGATTAACTACTGAGTCATGTCACAAAGTTTGATCACTATATCTAAAAAATTAAGGATTTGATTAAATCAGTGGTATTCTATGGGAGGATGGAGGGATGAATGAAATGATAGAAGGTGAGGATAGACAAATGTCATCAATATGATATTCAGTGCAGTGCTAGGGATCAGCTACTGAGTCAGATCACCAAGTTTGATCACTGTATCTTGAAAATTAAGGGATTGAATAAATCAATGGATTGTTATGGGAGGATGGAGGGATGAATGAAAGGATAAAATGGGAGGATAGACAAATGGCATCAATATGATATTCAGTGCGGTGCTGAGGATCAGCTACTGAGTCATGTCACAAGGTTTGATCACTGTATCTTGAAAATTAAGGATTTGATTAAATCAATGGTTTTCAATGGGAGGATGGAGGGATGAATGAAATGATAGAATGGGAGGATAGACAAATGGCATCAATATGATATTCAGTGCGGTGCTAGGGATCAGCTACTAAGGCATGTCACAAGTTTTGATCACTGTATCTTGAAAATTAAGGATTTGATTAAATCAATGGTTTTCAATGGGAGGATGGAGGGATGAATGAAATGATAGAATGGGAGGATAGACAAATGGCATCAATATGATATTCAGTGCGGTGCTAGGGATCAGCTACTAAGTCATGTCACAAGTTTTGATCACTGTATCTTGAAAATTAAGGATTTGATTAAATCAATGGTTTCCAATGGGAGGATGGAGGGATGAATGAAATGATAGAATGGGAGGATAGACAAATGGCATCAATATGATATTGAGGGCAGTGTTAGGGATCAGCTACTGAGTCATTTCACCAAGTTTAATCACTGTATCTTGAAAATTAAGGGATTGAATAAATCAATGGTTTCCAATGGGAGGATGGAGGGATGAATGAAATGATAGAATGGGAGGATAAACAAATGGCATCAATATGATATTCAGGGCAGTGTTAGGGATCAGCTACTGAGTCATTTCACCAAATTTGATCACTGTATCTTGAAAATTAAGGATTTGATTAAATCATAGGTTTCCAATGGGAGGATGGAGGGATGAATGAAATGATAGAATGGGAGGATAGACAAATGGCATCAATATGCTATTCAGTGCGGTGCTAGGGATCAGCTACTGTGTCATGTCACAAGGTTAGTCACTGTATTTTGAAAATTAAGGATTTGATTAAATCAATGGTTTCCAATGGGAGGATGGAGGGATGAATGAAATGATAGAATGGGAGGATAGACAAATGGCATCAATATGCTATTCAGTGCGGTGCTAGGGATCAGCTACTGAGTCATGTCACCAAGTTTGATCACTGTATCTTGAAAATTAGGGATTTGATTAAATCAATGGTTTCCAATGGGAGGATGGAGGGATGAATGAAATGATAGAATGGGAGGATAGACAAATGGCATCAATATGATATTCAGTGCGGTGCTAGGGATCAGCTACTAAGGCATGTCACAAGTTTTGATCACTGTATCTTGAAAATTAAGGATTTGATTAAATCAATGGTTTTCAATGGGAGGATGGAGGGATGAATGAAATGATAGAATGGGAGGATAGACAAATGGCATCAATATGATATTCAGTGCGGTGCTAGGGATCAGCTACTAAGTCATGTCACAAGTTTTGATCACTGTATCTTGAAAATTAAGGATTTGATTAAATCAATGGTTTCCAATGGGAGGATGGAGGGATGAATGAAATGATAGAATGGGAGGATAGACAAATGGCATCAATATGATATTGAGGGCAGTGTTAGGGATCAGCTACTGAGTCATTTCACCAAGTTTAATCACTGTATCTTGAAAATTAAGGGATTGAATAAATCAATGGTTTCCAATGGGAGGATGGAGGGATGAATGAAATGATAGAATGGGAGGATAAACAAATGGCATCAATATGATATTCAGGGCAGTGTTAGGGATCAGCTACTGAGTCATTTCACCAAATTTGATCACTGTATCTTGAAAATTAAGGATTTGATTAAATCATAGGTTTCCAATGGGAGGATGGAGGGATGAATGAAATGATAGAATGGGAGGATAGACAAATGGCATCAATATGCTATTCAGTGCGGTGCTAGGGATCAGCTACTGTGTCATGTCACAAGGTTAGTCACTGTATTTTGAAAATTAAGGATTTGATTAAATCAATGGTTTCCAATGGGAGGATGGAGGGATGAATGAAATGATAGAATGGGAGGATAGACAAATGGCATCAATATGCTATTCAGTGCGGTGCTAGGGATCAGCTACTGAGTCATGTCACCAAGTTTGATCACTGTATCTTGAAAATTAGGGATTTGATTAAATCAATGGTTTCCAATGGGAGGATGGAGGGATGAATGAAATGATAGAATGGGAGGATAGACAAATGGTATCAATATGCTATTCAGTGCGGTGCTAGGGATCAGTGACTGAGTCATGTCACAAGGTTTGATCACTGTATCTTGAAAATTAAGGATTTGATTAAATCAATGGTTGTCTATGAGAGGATGGAGGGATGAATGAAGTGATAGAATGGGAGGATAGACAAATGGCATCAATATGCTATTCAGTGCGGTGCTAGGGATCAGCTACTGAGTCATGTCACAAGGTTTGATCACTGTATCTTGAAAATTAAGGATTTGATTAAATCAATGGTTTCCAATGGGAGGATGGAGGGATGAAAGGATGAAAAAGAATGAATAGAAGAAAATAAAAAGCTGTTTTAGACCATATAACAGCATATTTATCATATTAACAGTTGAATCAGTACAGCAGATTTAGTTGTTCTATCTATACATCTGATTCAGTTTTATCAGTGGTTTTCAATGGGAGGATGGAGGGATGAAGGAATGAAAAAAGAATGAATAGAAGAAAATAAAAAGCTGTTTTAGACCATATAACAGCATATTTATCATATTAACAGTTGAATCAGTACAGCAGATTTAGTTGTTCTATCTATACATCTGATTCAGTTTTATCAGTGGTTTTCAATGGGAGGATGGAGGGATGAAGGAATGAAAAAAGAATGAATAGAAGAAAATAAAAAGCTGTTTTAGACCATATAAGACCATATAACACTATGTTTATCATATATAAGATTGAATTGGAATAGCATGTTTAGGTGATCTATCTAAACAGCTGATTGAGTTATATTAGTTGTTTCCAATGGGAGGATGGAGGGATGAAGGAATGAAAAAAGAATGAATAGAAGAAAATAAAAAGCTGTTTTAGACCATATAAGACCATATACTACCATGTGTAGCATATATACAGCTTAGTCAGTACAGCAGATATAGTTGTACTATCTATACAGCTGATGTAGTTATAAAATCAATGTATTTCTATGGGAGAATGGAGGGATGAAAAAAGGATGAATACAAAATGAGTGGTAAAAAATAGTTGTATCTTTACTGATATCAGACCAGATGTACTATATCTAGTGATTTTGGTGGTAATAGCATGTAAAACATACGAGCTACAAGGCAGTGAAAAATGAATGGAAGTGAATGGGTGAAAAAGAAGGGATGAAAAAGAAGGGATAAAAGAGTGATAGAGTTGTGAAAAGTTGTTGTTTTCGTTCTTTCCATCACTGGACCATGTATATCGAGTTTGGTGGATTTATCTTGAAATCTGACAAAATGAGAGCAGTTTGAAAATTGGCCCCATGCAAGTCTATGGGAAAAATGGCTCGGTTGGAGGCATAAAAAGGGTGGAGGCAGGTGGTGTATCTTTCTATAAAGCACAAGCACACTATTCTGATATAGGGCGGAGGTTCCTACAAAGTTTGGTGGTTCTATCTTAAAAGCTGTGGACGAAATAGCGTGTCAAATTTTTACGAGTCGGAATAATAATAATAATAATAATAACTAGATAGGCAAAGTTTGTGAACAAACTTTATGTTGGCTTGCAAAGCAGTCGAAACGCTGTTTTGAATGTTGATGGCCTAATGTTAAAGGTTGTTTTAATGTCATCATTGTTAGATTATGTTGCGGTTAAGGAGTAGTTTAGGTGTTTGGGGTAATTACTGCTGAGGGGTAATTGGCTGTGGGGTAGTTGACATTGAGGGGTTATTGACCTGTTGGGGTTATTGTTGTTGATGGCTATTAAGATTACTGTGTAGCTCCTGTTAAAAGCTTGTTTAGATGTGGAATGTTTTGTTGAGGGGGTATTTACCTGTGGTGGGGCAATAACTGTTGAGGGGTAATTGGGTGTGGGGTAGTTGACATTGAGGGGTTATTGACCTGTTGGAGTTATTGTTGTTGATAGCTTTAAAGATTTCTGTGTAGTTCCTGTTAAAAGCTTGTTTAGATGTTGTATTTGTTGTTGAGGGGCAATTACCTGTGGTGGGGCAATTACTGTTGAGGGGCTATTGCCATTGGGGTAGTTAATGCAGATGTATTTGATATTGTTGAAGGCTATTCGTTTAATGGTGTTGTTGCGGTGAATAGGTAATATAGCTGTTTGGGGCAATTACTGCTGAGGGGTAATTGGCTGTGGGGTAGTTGATATTGAGGGGTTATTGACCTGTTGGGGTTATTGTTGTTGATGGGTATAAAGATTACTGTGTAGTTCCTGTTAAAAGCTTGTTTAGATGTGGAATGTTTTGTTGAGGGGGTATTTACCTGTGGTGGGGCAATTACTGTTGAGGGGTAATTGGTTGTGGGTTAGTTAAAATTGAGTGGTTGTTCAGTTATACAGTTAATACTGCTACAGGGACTGAGGGAGAGAAGAGGTTCCGTGCGTGTGTGCTCCATCTGCTCTATCTGCCCCTCTGATCCATCTGCCCTTCTGCCCCATCTGCTTTATCTGCCCCATCTGCCCGGCTGCTCTACCTGCCCTGCTGCTCTACCTGCCCCATCTGCCCCTCTGCTCCATCTTCCCCATCTGTTCCTCTGCTCCATCTGTGTGTGTCTGTGTGGAGTGGGTATGAGAGAAATGCATGTGTGTGTGCGTACGTGTGTGAGGGGGAGGGGGAGACACATTCAACATAACTGACACCACTCTGAGTGGAGGAGCCTCGTTTAATGTGATTTGCACCCTCCGAACAAACGGTCGTAGTTCGGGCTCTATTTAACGTATCGCTTAACCGAAGATATTGTATGAGAGAGGACCCCTGGCTGATCATTTTGGTGTAATTTGTGTGTTGTTTGACCCAATATTTTCTGATTTATGACAAGTTAAAAACAGGCAAATTGTGAAAAATCCCTTAACTGAAACACGGTCTCTGCCACTGTAGACGCCTTGTTTAATGTGATTTGCACCCTCCGAACAAACGGTCGTAGTTCGGGCTCTATTTAACGTATCGCTTAACCGAAGATATTGTATGAGAGAGGACCCCTGGCTGATCATTTTCGTGTAATTTGTGTGTTGTTTGACCCAATATTTTCTGATTTATGACAAGTTAAAAACAGGCTAATTGTGAAAAATCCCTTAACTGAAACACGGTCTCTGCCACTGTAGACGCCTTGTTTAATGTGATTTGCACCCTCCGAACAAACGGTCGTAGTTCGGGCTCTATTTAACGTATCGCTTAACCGAAGATATTGTATGAGAGAGGACCCCTGGCTGATCATTTTCGTGTAATTTGTGTGTTGTTTGACCCAATATTTTCTGATTTATGACAAGTTAAAAACAGGCTAAATCCCTTAACTGAAACACGGTCTCTGCCACTGTAGACGCCTTGTTTAATGTGATTTGCACCCTCCGAACAAACGGTCGTAGTTCGGGCTCTATTTAACGTATCGCTTAACCGAAGATATTGTATGAGAGAGGACCCCTGGCTGATCATTTTGGTGTAATTTATGTGTTGTTTGACCCAATATTGTCTGATTTATGACAAGTTAAACACAGAGGCAAATTGTGAAAAAGACAGTTCTGATTTTGAGAAATTAACATGGGAGTTAATGGGGCAGTTTTCTGTGTCTAGTGCCAAACAAATGCTCATAACTCTAAAAGTAATTAATAAAATGATTAGATATTTTGGCCTGCCAGAAAGGACAAATTTCTCTCTCATTTAAAATTTAAATGGAGCTTCTAGATGAAAGTGGAAGGAATTTACAGCTGTTTATCCAGGAGATTTTTCATGAGAGCACACTAACTGGGGACATTTCTGAACATTCCGCCATTCATTCTCTATGGGAAAAAGTCAACTTTGAGGACTTGTCCTGAGGACACCGTATGTCCGACATGTCCCAAAAGCACAAGCACACTTCTTCCATATGAGATCTGTGAACCTGCCAATTTTCAAGGTTCTAGCTCAAAAACTGCGACCTGTGAAAGTTACCGAAAACTCGAATAGAATAATAATAATAAGAAGAAGAAGAATAAGAAGAATAGGGAGAACAGTATGTTGGCTGCTTCGCAAGCCAACATAATAAGAAGATTAAGAAGAACAGCAAGTTGGCTTTGTCAAGCCAACTTAACTAGAAAGGCAAAGTTCGTGGAACAAACTTTATGTTGGCTTGACAAAGCAGCTAAAAAGGCTGTTTTGAATGTTGATGACCTAATGTTAAAGGTTGTTTTAATGTTATTAATGTTAAAATGATGTTAAAGGTTGTTTAAATGTTGATAACCTGCTAAATAATGTTAAAGGTTGTTTAAATGTTGATCACCTGCTAAATGATGTTAAAGGTTGTTTAAATGTTGATAACCTGCTAAATAATGTTAAAGGTTGTTTTAATGTTGACATCTTGCTAAATGATGATGAAGGCTGTTTAAATGTTGATAACCTGCTAAATGATGTTAAAGGTTGTTTTAATGTTGATAACTTGCTAAAGAATGTTAAAGGTTGTTTAAATGTTGATAAACCTGTTAAATAATGTTAAAGGTTGTTTAAATGTTATCACTGCTGCCCATCTGCCCCTCTGCTCCATCTGCCCCTCTGCTCCATCTGCCCCATCAGCCCCTCTGCTCCATCTGCCCCTCTGCTCTATCTGCCCCATCTGCCCCTCTGCTCCATCTGCACCTCTGCTCCATCTGCTCCATTGACCTAATGTTAAAGGCTGTTGTTAAATGATGTTGAAGGCTGTTTAAATGTTGATAATCTGCTAAAAGATATTAAAGGTTGTTTAAATGTTGATAACCTGCTAAATAATGTTAAAGGTTGTTTTAATGTTATCACTGTTAAATGATGTTGAAGGCTGTTTTAATGTTGATAACCTGCTAAATGATGTTAAAGGTTGTTTAAATGTTGACAAACTGCTAAATGATGTTGAAGGCAGTTTAAATGTTGAAAACCTGCTAAATGATGTTAAAGGTTGTTTAAATGTTGACAAACTGCTAAATGATGTTGAAGGCAGTTTAAATGTTGAAAACCTGCTAAATGATGTTAAAGGTTGTTTAAATGTTGATAACTTGTTAAAGGATGTTAAAGGTTGTTTTAATGTTATCACTGTTAAATGATGTTGAAGGCTGTTTAAATGTTGATAACCTGCTAAATGATGTTAAAGGTTGTTTAAATGTTGACATCCTGCTAAATGATGTTGAAGGCTGTGTGTGTCTGTGGAGTGGGTATGAGAAACATGTATGTATGTGGACGTGCGTGTGTGGGGGGAGGGGGAGAGACATTCAAAATAACTGTCACTATCTCTGCTTGTCTGAGTTGAGAAGCCTTGTTTAATGTGATTTGCACCCTCCGAACAAACGGTTGTAGTTCAGGACCTGTTTAACTTATCGTTTAACCGAAAATATCCTATGAGAGAGGACCCCTGTTGGATCATTTTGATGTAATTTGTGTGTTGTTTGACCCAATATTGTCTGATTTATGACAAGTTAAAAACAGAGGCAAATTGTGAAAAATCCCTTAACTGACACAGTGTCTCTGCCACTCTAGAATGTGATTTGCACACTCCGAACAAACGGTTGTAGTTCGGGACCTGTTTAACTTATTGCTTAACTGAAGATATTGTATGAGAGAGGACCCCTGGCGGATCATTTTGATGTAATTTGTGTGTTGTTTGACCCAATATTGTCTGATTTATGACAAGTTAAATATAGAGGCAAATTGTGAAAATCCAATTCTGATGTTGAGAAATTAACATGGGAGTTAATGGGGCAGTTTTTTGTGTCTAATGCCAAACAAATGCTCATAACTCTAAAAGTAATTGATCAAATGATTAGATATCTTGGTTTAACAGAAAGGACAAGTTTCTCTCCCATTTAAAATTTAAATGGAGTTTCTAGATGAAAGTGGAAAGAATTTACAGCTGTTTATCCAGAAGATTTTTGATGATTTTTCATGACTGCACACTCTAACTGGGGACATTTCTGAACATTCCGCCATTCATTCCCTATGGGGAAATGTCCACTTTGAGGACTTGTCCTGCGGACACCGTATGTCCAATATGTCCCAAAAGCACAAGCACACTTCTTCCAAATGAGATCTGCGAACATGCCAAATTTCAAGGTTCTAGCTTAAAAACTGTGACCTGTGAAAACGACCGAAAATCGAAATAGAAGAATAATAATAATAACTAGATAGGCAAAGTTTGTGAACAAACTTTATGTTGGCTTGCAAAGCAGTCGAAACGCTGTTTTGAATGTTGATGGCCTAATGTTAAAGGTTGTTTTAATGTTATCATTGTTAGATTATGTTGCGGTTAAGGAGTAGTTTAGGTGTTTGGGGTAATTACTGCTGAGGGGTAATTGGCTGTGGGGTAGTTGACATTGAGGGGTTATTGACCTGTTGGGGTTATTGTTGTTGATGGCTATTAAGATTACTGTGTAGCTCCTGTTAAAAGCTTGTTTAGATGTGGAATGTTTTGTTGAGGGGGTATTTACCTGTGGTGGGGCAATAACTGTTGAGGGGTAATTGGGTGTGGGGTAGTTGACATTGAGGGGTTATTGACCTGTTGGGGTTATTGTTGTTGATAGCTTTAAAGATTTCTGTGTAGTTCCTGTTAAAAGCTTGTTTAGATGTTGTATTTGTTGTTGAGGGGCAATTACCTGTGGTGGGGCAATTACTGTTGAGGGGCTATTGCCATTGGGGTAGTTAATGCAGATGTATTTGATATTGTTGAAGGCTATTCGTTTAATGGTGTTGTTGCGGTTAATAGGTAATATAGCTGTTTGGGGCAATTACTGCTGAGGGGTAATTGGCTGTGGGGTAGTTGATATTGAGGGGTTATTGACCTGTTGGGGTTATTGTTGTTGATGGGTATAAAGATTACTGTGTAGTTCCTGTTAAAAGCTTGTTTAGATGTGGAATGTTTTGTTGAGGGGGTATTTACCTGTGGTGGGGCAATTACTGTTAAGGGGTAATTGGTTGTGGGTTAGTTAAAATTGAGTGGTTGTTCAGTTATACAGTTAATACTGCTACAGGGACTGAGGGAGAGAAGAGGTTCCGTGCGTGTGTGCTCCATCTGCTCTATCTGCCCCTCTGATCCATCTGCCCTTCTGCCCCATCTGCTTTATCTGCCCCATCTGCCCGTCTGCTCCATCTGCCCCGCTGCTCTACCTGCCCTGCTGCTCTACCTGCCCCATCTGCCCCTCTGCTCCATCTTCCCCATCTGTTCCTCTGCTCCATCTGTGTGTGTCTGTGTGGAGTGGGTATGAGAGAGATGCATGTGTGTGTGCGTACGTGTGTGAGGGGGAGGGGGAGACACATTCAACATAACTGATACCACTCTGAGTGGAGGAGCCTCGTTTAATGTGATTTGCACCCTCCGAACAAACGGTCGTAGTTCAGGCTCTATTTAACGTATCGCTTAACCGGAGATATTGTATGAGAGAGGACCCCTGGCTGATCATTTTGGTGTAATTTGTGTATTGTTTGACCCAATATTGTCTGATTTATGACAAGTTAAAAACAGGCAAATTGTGAAAAATCCCTTAACTGAAACACGGTCTCTGCCACTGTAGACGCCTTGTTTAATGTGATTTGCACCCTCCGAACAAACGGTCGTAGTTCGGGCTCTATTTAACGTATCGCTTAACCGAAGATATTGTATGAGAGAGGACCCCTGGCTGATCATTTTGGTGTAATTTGTGTGTTGTTTGACCCAATATTTTCTGATTTATGACAAGTTAAAAACAGGCAAATTGTGAAAAATCCCTTAACTGAAACACGGTCTCTGCCACTGTAGACGCCTTGTTTAATGTGATTTGCACCCTCCGAACAAACGGTCGTAGTTCGGGCTCTATTTAACGTATCGCTTAACCGAAGATATTGTATGAGAGAGGACCCCTGGCTGATCATTTTGGTGTAATTTATGTGTTGTTTGACCCAATATTGTCTGATTTATGACAAGTTAAACACAGAGGCAAATTGTGAAAAAGACAGTTCTGATTTTGAGAAATTAACATGGGAGTTAATGGGGCAGTTTTCTGTGTCTAGTGCCAAACAAATGCTCATAACTCTAAAAGTAATTAATAAAATGATTAGATATTTTGGCGTGCCAGAAAGGACAAATTTCTCTCTCATTTAAAATTTAAATGGAGCTTCTAGGTGAAAGTGGAAGGAATTTACAGCTGTTTATCCAGGAGATTTTTCATGACAGCACACTAACTGGGGACATTTCTGAACATTCCGCCATTCATTCTCTATGGGAAAAAGTCAACTTTAGCCCTATCCGGACGGGATTAGTTTCTCAGGGGGTCCTGGGGTAATTTTCTCTTTTACGGGGGGTCCTCTGTGATTTTAATCCCGTCCGGAACGAGCATGTCCGTGTTTTTCTCAGACGTCCTCAGAGAAAATTACAGGCGGAATTACCTACTGTTTTTCGCTGTACTCCGTGGTCGTCTGGTAATTTTAGTCCCGTCCGGATCCACATGTCTGAGTTTATACATGCAGACATCACCTCGCGTTTAATAAAACAGCTATATGTCCACTGCCACGCACCGTAGTTACACGTTGGGCGCGCGTTTTCACGGAGATCCACGTAAAGACAGCGGCGAGCGAAAATGGATTTACTGGATTTTTTAATGGATTTATTTTATTTTATTTAACGGATTTATTTAGCTATTTACATTCATTAGCGATTTTTTATAATGTGTTTTCTGTATTGGTTTAACAAAATAGCTTAACTTAAACGGAGATCTTAAATGCTGAACTGAACAGTAGTAAAGTTAAAAGTTAAAAAGGAATCATCAGAGTTGGCAGTGTGACATTATTAAACATGCTATCACGTGACAAGGCGATGTCATGTGACCGAGAAAGCCAAAAACTCGCGGGTCCTCCTGTTTTTTCAATTGCTGTCCGGATGCAAGAGTTTTATCACTGAGTACAAGGGTGAAATATTTTTCACAGACGTCCCCCTGAAAAACTAATCCCGTCCGGATAGGGCTTTTGAGGACTTGTCCTGAGGACACCGTATGTCCGACATGTCCCAAAAGCACAAGCACACTTCTTCCATATGAGATCTGTGAACCTGCCAATTTTCAAGGTTCTAGCTCAAAAACTGCGACCTGTGAAAGTTACCGAAAACTCGAATAGAATAATAATAATAAGAAGAAGAATAAGAAGAATAGGGAGAACAGTATGTTGGCTGCTTCGCAAGCCAACATAATAATAATAACTAGAAAGTAAAGTTTGTGAACAAACTTTAAGTTGGCTTGACAAAGCTTGTTGTAACAGCATGAAGACAATGTTAAGTATGTTAAATGATAATAGTTGGTCCCAGAAAAGCATAGTAGTTCAATAAGGACAGCAAATATAGTTGTTTTATCTTACCAGCTGAAACAGTTAAAAATTCAATGGTTTCTTATGGGAGAATGGAGGGATGAAAACGAATGAATAGAAGAAAAAACTGTTTAAAACCATGTAAGACCATATTTAGTATATTTACAGTTGAGTGAGTACAGCAGTTTTAGTTGTTCTATCCATACATCTGGTGGAGTTATAAAACCAATTGAATCATATGGGAGGATGGAGGGATGAATGAAATGATAGAAATGGCAGATGGACAAATGGCATCGATATGAAATGCAGCTCAGTGGTTGGTATCAGCTATTGAGTAATTTTACCAAGTTTGATCACTGTATCTTGAAAATTAAGGCAGTTAGTAAATCAATGGGTTACTATGAGAGTATGGAGGGATGAATGAAATGATAGAAAGGGAGGATAGACAAATTGCATTAATATGATATTCAGTGTAGTGCTAGGTATCAGCTACTGAGTCATTTCACCAAGTTTGATCACTGTATCTTGAAAATTAAGGCAGTTAGAAAATCACTGGTTCTCTATGGGAGGATGGAGGGATGAATGAAATGATAGAATAGGAGGATAGACAAATGGCATCAATATGCTATTCAGTGCAGTGCTAGGGATCAGCCACTGAGTCATGTCACAAGGTTTGATCACTGTATCTTGAAAATTAAGGATTTGAATAAATCAATGGTTTCCAATGGGAGGATGGAGGGATGAATGAAATGATAGAATGGGAGGATAGACAAATGGCATCAATATGATATTCAGTGCAGTGCTAGGGATCAGCTACTGAGTCATGTCACAAGTTTTGATCACTGTATCTTGAAAATTAAGGATTTGATTAAATCAATGGTTTCCAATGGGAGGATGGAGGGATGAATGAAATGATAGAATGGGAGGATAGACAAATGTCATCAATATGATATTCAGTGCGGTGCTGAGGATCAGCTACTGAGTCATGTCACAAGGTTTGATCACTGTATCTTGAAAATTAAGGATTTGATTAAATCAATGGTTTTCAATGGGAGGATGGAGGGATGAATGAAATGATAGAATGGGAGGATAGACAAATGGCATCAATATGATATTCAGTGCGGTGCTAGGGATCAGCTACTGAGTCATGTCACAAGTTTTGATCACTGTATCTTGAAAATTAAGGATTTGATTAAATCAATGGTTTCCAATGGGAGGATGGAGGGATGAATGAAATGATAGAATGGGAGGATAGACAAATGGCATCAATATGATATTCAGGGCAGTGTTAGGGATCAGCTACTGAGTCATTTCACCAAGTTTAATCACTGTATCTTGAAAATTAAGGGATTGAATAAATCAATGGTTTCCAATGGGAGGATGGAGGGATGAATGAAATGATAGAATGGGAGGATAAACAAATGGCATCAATATGATATTCAGGGCAGTGTTAGGGATCAGCTACTGAGTCATTTCACCAAATTTGATCACTGTATCTTGAAAATTAAGGATTTGATTAAATCATAGGTTTCCAATGGGAGGATGGAGGGATGAATGAAATGATAGAATGGGAGGATAGACAAATGGCATCAATATGCTATTCAGTGCGGTGCTAGGGATCAGCTACTGTGTCATGTCACAAGGTTAGTCACTGTATTTTGAAAATTAAGGATTTGATTAAATCAATGGTTTCCAATGGGAGGATGGAGGGATGAATGAAATGATAGAATGGGAGGATAGACAAATGGCATCAATATGCTATTCAGTGCGGTGCTAGGGATCAGCTACTGAGTCATGTCACCAAGTTTGATCACTGTATCTTGAAAATTAGGGATTTGATTAAATCAATGGTTTCCAATGGGAGGATGGAGGGATGAATGAAATGATAGAATGGGAGGATAGACAAATGGTATCAATATGCTATTCAGTGCGGTGCTAGGGATCAGTGACTGAGTCATGTCACAAGGTTTGATCACTGTATCTTGAAAATTAAGGATTTGATTAAATCAATGGTTGTCTATGAGAGGATGGAGGGATGAATGAAGTGATAGAATGGGAGGATAGACAAATGGCATCAATATGCTATTCAGTGCGGTGCTAGGGATCAGCTACTGAGTCATGTCACAAGGTTTGATCACTGTATCTTGAAAATTAAGGATTTGATTAAATCAATGGTTTCCAATGGGAGGATGGAGGGATGAAAGGATGAAAAAGAATGAATAGAAGAAAAGAAAAAACTGTTTTAGACCATATAAGACCATATAACACCATGTTTAGCATATATACAATTGAATTGGAATAGCATTTTTAGTTGTTCTATCTAAACAGCTGATTGAGTTATATTAGTTGTTTCCAATGGGAGGATGGAGGGATGAAGGAATGAAAAAAGAATGAATAGAAGAAAATAAAAAGCTGTTTTAGACCATATAACAGCATATTTATCATATTAACAGTTGAATCAGTACAGCAGATTTAGTTGTTCTATCTATACATCTGATTCAGTTTTATCAGTGGTTTTCAATGGGAGGATGGAGGGATGAAGGAATGAAAAAAGAATGAATAGAAGAAAATAAAAAGCTGTTTTAGACCATATAAGACCATATAACACTATGTTTATCATATATAAGATTGAATTGGAATAGCATGTTTAGTTGATCTATCTAAACAGCTGATTGAGTTATATTAGTTGTTTCCAATGGGAGGATGGAGGGATGAAGGAATGAAAAAAGAATGAATAGAAGAAAATAAAAAGCTGTTTTAGACCATATAAGACCATATACCACCATGTGTAGCATATATACAGCTTAGTCAGTACAGCAGATATAGTTGTACTATCTATACAGCTGATGTAGTTATAAAATCAATGTATTTCTATGGGAGAATGGAGGGATGAAAAAAGGATGAATACAAAATGAGTGGTAAAAAATAGTTGTATCTTTACTGATATCAGACCAGATGTACTATATCTAGTGATTTTGGTGGTAATAGCATGTAAAACATACGAGCTACAAGGCAGTGAAAAATGAATGGAAGTGAATGGGTGAAAAAGAAGGGATGAAAAAGAAGGGATAAAAGAGTGATAGAGTTGTGAAAAGTTGTTGTTTTCGTTCTTTCCATCACTGGACCATGTATATCGAGTTTGGTGGATTTATCTTGAAATCTGACAAAATGAGAGCAGTTTGAAAATTGGCCCCATGCAAGTCTATGGGAAAAATGGCTCGGTTGGAGGCATAAAAAGGGTGGAGGCAGGTGGTGTATCTTTCTATAAAGCACAAGCACACTATTCTGATATAGGGCGGAGGTTCCTACAAAGTTTGGTGGTTCTATCTTAAAAGCTGTGGACGAAATAGCGTGTCAAATTTTTACGAGTCGGAATAATAATAATAATAATAATAATAAGAAGATTAAGAAGAACAGCAAGTTGGCTTTGTCAAGCCAACTTAACTAGAAAGTAAAGTTTGTGAACAAACTTTAAGTTGGCTTGACAAAGCTTGTTGTAACAGCATGAAGACAATGTTAAGTATGTTAAATGATAATAGTTGGTCCCAGAAAAGCATAGTAGTTCAATAAGGACAGCAAATTTAGTTGTTTTATCTTAACACCTGAAACAGTTAAAAAAATCAATGGTTTCGTATGGGAGGATGGAGGGATGAAAACGAATGAATAGAAGAAAAAACTGTTTAAAACCATGCAAGACCATATTTAGTATATTTACAGTTGAGTGAGTACAGCAGTTTTAGTTGTTCTATCTATACATCTGGTGGAGTTATAAAACCAATTGAATCATATGGGATGATGGAGGGATGAATGAAATGATAGAAGGGGAGTACAGACAATTGGCATCAATATGATATTCAGTGTAGTGCTAGGGATCAGCTACTGAGTAATTTCACCAAGTTTGATCACTGTATCTTGAAAATTAAGGCAGTTAGAAAATCACAGGTTCTCAATGGGAGGATGGAGGAATGAATGAAATGATAGAATGGGAGGATAGACAAATGGCACCAATATGATATTCAGTACAGTGACAGGCATCAGCTATTGAGTAATTTCACCAAGTTTGATTACTGTATCTTGAAAATTAAGGCAGTTAGTAAATCAATGGGTTATTATGAAAGTATGGAGGGATGAATGAAATGATAGAAAGGGAGGATAGACAAATTGCATCAATATGATACTCAGTGTAGTGCTAGGGATGAGCTACTGAGTCATTTCACCAAGTTTGATCACTGTATCTTGAAAACTAAGGCAGTTAGAAAATCACTGGTTCTCAATGGGAGGATGGAGGGATGGATGAAATGATAGAATGGGAGGATAAACAAATGGCATCAATATGCTATTCAGTGCGGTGCTAGGGATCAGCTACTGAGTCATTTCACCAAGTTTGATCTCTGTATTTTGAAAATTAAGGGAGTTATGAAATCAATGTAATCCTATGGGAGGATGGAGGGATGAAGGAATGAAAAAAGAATGAATAGAAGAAAATAAAGGGCTGTTTTAGACCATATAACACCATGTTTAGCGTGTATACAGTTGAATTGTTATAGCATTTTTAGTTGTTGATCTATACATCTGATTGAGTTATATCAGTGGTTTTCAATCGGACGATGGAGGGATGAAGTGATGAAAAAAGAAAGAATAGAAGAAAATAAAAGGCTGTTTTAGACCATATAACAGCATATTTATCATATTAACAGTTGAATCAGTTCAGCAGATTTAGTTGTTCAATCTATTTTGTTCCTATGGAAAGATGGAGGGATGAAAAAAGCATGAATATTGCATGAAAATTAATTGGACCTTTAATGATATCAGACCAGATTTTCCATATATAGTGATATTGATGGTAATATCAGAGAAGGCAGTGAATGCAGAGAAAAATGAAGGTAGTGAAAAATGAATTGAAGACAATGGGTGAACAGTGTGGGATGAAAAAGAAGGGATAAAAAAGTGACTGAGTTGTGAAAAGTGGATTGTTGTAACAGCATGTAAACCTTTTGTTCTAGAATATCAGTGCACAAATTGTCCACTTAAATTATGGTTTCATTAATGAATATTAAGCAGATTCAAGATCTGACTCCATGAAGAAACACTAACTTGGAGCTGTATAAAGTAACGCAGTCTATGTTTAACAGTCAGATACCCCTGGCCATTTTCCTCGCTAAGATTGGTAGATAAGGGAGAATGTACAGTGTGCTGATTGGCCGATTTTGTAGTCCGTTGTTGGGTGAATGACGTCATCGCAACGACCCAAATCTGAGTTCTTAGCGTTTAGCTGTCTTCTGTTTGCTTGGGCGAGGAGAGAGAGAAGTGAGACGGTCTATGTGCTTATGCGACAAGAGAGAGAAGTGGAGTTTGTTGTGGATTCAGTCAGTCAGCGTTTGGAGGATTGCCATTTATTCCTGGAAGGTAATGCAATTGTGAATATTGTAAAGCAAAGTATCAATATACATATACCTTCGTAATACACTAAAGTTAGCTTATTTACCCAGCTAGGTTAGCTTTGTGCTAACGTTACCTGAGGTAAAAATTCGCTGTCGCGCAACGGCGTTTGAAAGATTTAAAACTTTATTCGATATGTATACTAGAACTAGCTATATCAGCTTTAAAATGTTTAAGCTAAAACCTAACTAGCTAGTTAGGAGCGTTCGGAGGATTGTCATTTATTCCTGTAAGGTAATGAATGTAATTGTGAATATTGTAAAACAAAGTATCAATGTACATATACCTTCGTAATACACTAACGTTAGCTTATTTACCTAGCTAGGTTAGCTTTGTGCTAACGTTACCTGAGGTAAAAATTCGATGGCGCGCAACGGCGTTTGAAATATTTAAAACTTTATTCGATATGTATACACAGAACTAGCTATATCAGCTTTAAAATGTTTAAGCTAAAACCTAACTGGCTAGTCAGGAGTGTTAACTGGCTAATATGCTTCCTTCAAGCAGCTGCCTGTTGGCTAAACTCGGACGCAAATACTTGAGCAATGTCGCATTTCTTATTGTCTGGCTAATGTTTTGGTAGCTGTGCAGAAAGTAAAACCTTTTGAAATAATCATAGATACATTACATTTTGTTTAAATATGTTTATTGGAGTATGCATTAATAGTTATACTTCAGTTTACTTTTCACACACATCCGCTACTTGTATCGATAAAGATGTCTAAAACGGCAAACGTTAACGTGACCCGGTGTTACACCTGAATTTGACCATGGAATTACGTCATCGCAGACCCTGTACAAAAATGAAAGTTTTAGGCAAAAAAGTTTTACAATCAATTTTATTTTTATTCGTTCTTCATTACGTAACATTAAATTTAAACTTCAAAAATGTTAGGGTTATTTGCGTCTGCATGTATGAGGTGTAGATATGGGTGCATGTTTGTTTTGCATACAGAATCAGTCAATGAAAGATCATTTGTGACTTCTAGAGAGTAATACGGTGAGTAACATTCAAGTAAAAAAGCTAATATAAAGAAATATACAGTAATAATAATCTCATATCTTTTTTTCTGTCCCCACAAGATACTTTGCATGTGTTACTGCTCTCCCTGAAGTGCTCAGTTACCGCACACTATAAGTGCTGCAGTGCCGCATCACAGCACTCCTGCAGTACCGTGTTACAGCGCTCCCAGAGTGCTTCGTCCCTGCACTGCCAGAGTGCCCCGTCCCTGCACTGCCAGAGTGCCCCGTCCCTGCACTGCCAGAGTGCCCCGTCCCTGCACTGCCAGAGTGCCCCGTCCCTGCACTGCCAGAGTGCCCCGTCCCTGCACTGCCAGAGTGCCCCGTCCCTGCACTGCCAGAGTGCCCCGTCCCTGCACTGCCAGAGTGCCCCGTCCCTGCACTGCCAGAGTGCCCCGTAACTGCACTCCCAGAGTGCCCCGTAACTGCACTCCCAGAGTGCCCTGATTGTGTGATACTCCCTTGTTACTGCCAAGAGGTTGTTGTGAGCTGCCCAAAGAGGCCCTGTTTTCGAGCTGCCCAAAGAGGCCCTGTTTTCGAGCTGCCCAAAGAGGCCCTGTTTTCGAGCTGCCCAAAGAGGCCCTGTTTTCGAACTGCCCAAAGAGGCCCTGTTTCTCACCTGACCAAGTGAATCATTGCAGACCAACCTGAAGAGAGCCTGTTGTTGAACAACCAGTCTGAGTAAAGCATTGGTGTGCTGTTTGTTGGCCTATTACTCCCTATTATATTCTGTTAATTATATTCTATACTGATACAATTATCTGTCACATTGATACATTTTGTTGAATTTCTGTCTGTATACAATGGGAAGAAAAAGTAAGAGATCTCAAGCAGCCAAGCAGCGTGAAGTGAAAAAGGCAAGTCAAGACCTCTCTGTAAGTACCCAAATGATTACTACAATACCGCGTGTTACAGTTGTTCAAGCGTCCCACTCTCAAGGTGATGTACGTTATTCAGAATTCTCTGTTGGAAAACAGTGTACTTGTAATGCCCTTACATTCCTAGCTGTACATAATGAACATAATGCCTTAAACAGCCAGGATCTTGATAACATTTTAATGAAGGGTGATCTTCTATACACTGCAGTCAAACTTGCATTACTGAATGAAGGCAGATTTGTAAGTGACTTTCTGACTTTTGAGGAGCTACCAACTATTATTGAGACAGACTCATGCTGCTACAATGTCATTAAACATGAACCAAGGGTCGGGTTTTTGAGAGCTAATCCCTTACCAGGAATGGAGGAATACAGTAATCTGGAGACTATGCTTCATTGTCTTAGTGGAGATGTAACTGATGCACTACTGATTGTTAATGCAGAATGCATTGCTGTATTTAGAGACCGTGCTGGGAGATTTGGATTTTTTGATTCCCATGGCAGAACACCTGAAGTCCTACGACCTAGGTGTGGCACGGGTACAGCTGTAATGTTGACATTTTACACATTAGAGGACTTGACACAAATACTGCTACAATTGCATGAAGGCAGCAGTGATCAGGAGCAGTACGAACTTGTTCCTGTCTCTTTTCTGACTGCAGAAATACCCATTTACAATCATGATCAGCATTCTGACACAGTCAACAGTGCACCAGAGACAACAGAGCCTGAGATACCTGAAATTCCACCTATCTCTTGTGAAAACAATGTCAACCATAGCGAAGCATTATATAATACTGATTACAGTGTAACTGAAAAGAATGAGCCAGTTTCAAATGTTCAATCCAGGTTGGAAAAAATGAACAGAGAACGAAGAAGAAAAGCATATAAGAGAATCTATTTCCAAACTAAATCTAACTGTGAAGAAAACAAGAATATTTCACAAACAAAAAGTAAAACATCTAAACAAAATGCACAACCGAGAAGGTCACTTAAAAGTGCAGATGATTCTGAGATTAGAAAAATGAAAAATCAACAACGCAGATGTAAATACTATATAAATATAAACTACAGAGAAAAAAAGAAACAACACATTGTGAGTAATTATACAAACAGTGAAGCATACAGAGACAAGCAGAAAAAGTATGTGGTCAGAAACTACAAGAACAGTAAAGCATACAGAGACAAGCAGAAAAAGTATGTGGTCAGTAACTACAAGAACAGTGAAGCATACAGAGACAAGCAAAAAAAGTATGTGGTCAGTAATTATAAGAACAGTGAAGCATACAGAGACAAGCAGAAAAAGTATGTGGTCAGTAACTACAAGAACAGTGAAGCATACAGAGACAAGCAAAAAAAGTATGTGGTCAGTAACTACAAGAACAGTGAAGCATACAGAGACAAGCAGAAACAGTATGTGGTCAGTAACTACAAGAGCAATGAAATGTACAGAGAATGGCATAAACATTACATGACTAATAGATATTGGAAAGATCCAGTGTTCAGACAAAGACAAAAATGCTACTTTACAAATAAGTGCAAAAATGATGTGAATTATTATGAACAAATTAAACAAAAAATGAAGAGATTATATCATAGTGACCATAGTTTCAGATCCCGTCACAAGGAAAGCTGTTCAGTTCGCTCTAAAAATAAAAGTTCAAAAATGAAGATTTTTCAGAGGACACGATGTGTCCAACACATTCTGCAGAAGTACAGACACATTAATCAGTTACGGATGTGGAGATTACAAAGTCAAAATCAACATTCCATTGAACAACAGAATCCTCAAGTTGTGAATGCACTGTCCAATTTTGCTGCTATGACTAAAAGGGGACCAACATTTGTTTGCACAGTTTGTCACAGGGCTTTGTTTTCTGATCAAGTTCGGCTATGTGATCGTGGACGTTATCAAAAAGACCCTGCAGTGGTTTCAGCCTGTTTAACAGGAACATACATTCACACGTGCTCTACAGATTGTCTTGATGATTGTGTGAATAAGGAGAGGAGAAATGAGTGGATCTGCCATAGTTGCCATGAAAATTTGATGAAAGGAAAAATGCCTGCCATTGCTGTAGCTAATAAACTAAAGCTTACTCCCATCCCACCAGAACTGTGTGATTTGAATATCTTAGAAAGGCATATTATAGCAAAATACATACCTTTTGCAAAAATTATAACCCTTCCAAAAGGTCAACAGAAAGCTATAAAGGGTGCTGTTGTATCAGTTGCTTCAGATGTTGAAACCACAGTAAATGTTTTGCCCAGGCCAAGAGATGAATCACAGTTACTCACAGTAAAACTGAAAAGACGACTGTGTTTTCAGGGTCACTACCAGTTTCAAACTATCAATATGCATAAAGTTATGTCTGCTTTAATTAAATTAAGAGAAATTCATTCTGAATACAGAAACATTGTTCTAAATTCTGAGGAAACAATTAATTCTTTTGCAAACTGTTCAAATGATGATGAGATGGAGACCGAAAACGACAATGACGCACAACAGCCTGAAAATGTGCAGTTGAATGACCATGAGGCCACACAAAATACTTCAGAGCAGCACATTGGTTTAGCTTTAGACACATGCCTTCAACCACCAGATCTTGGTCAACAGTTCCTGTCATTCAATGATGGAATATTCTGTATTGCTCCAGCAGAAAGAAACAGTCCTATAAGCATATTCAAAGTTCCGAGATTGGAAGCTATGGCATTTCCAGTACAATTTCCTGATGGTAATAACACATTTGATGAACTTCACAGGCAAACTGCTCTGTCACCCAGCAGGTATTTTAATGCAAGACTGTTTGCTGTTGATAATCGTTTTGCCAGAGATACAAACTACATTTTCTTTGCCCAGTTTGTGACTGAAATGCATTTAGCCTGTTCAAGCATGTCCATTCAACTGAGAAAATCAAAAACTATGACACGTGATGGACGTAGAATCAACAGTTCACTTTTACAGAACAAAACTGAATTAGATAAACTTATACAAAACAATGAGGGGACCAGATTCATGCAACCTTTGAGAGGTACACCTGCTTACTGGCAAAAAACACTCAGAGATCTGTTTGCTATGCTCAGACAACTGGGAATTCCCACATTCTTTTGTACATTCAGTGCTGCTGAGATGAGATGGCCAGAGGTAATAACAGCAATTAAAGCACAACAATGTGAAACTGTGGACTTTCCAGCCTTAGACTGGTCAGAGAAGTGTGAAATATTACGTAGCAATCCAGTTACTGCCATGAGAATGTTTGAGAAACGTGTAGAAGCACTCATGAACCTCATTATGTCTTCTTCACAGCCCATTGGTGAGGTGATTGACTATTTTTACCGTGTAGAATTTCAACAGCGAGGTTCTCCACACATTCACTGTCTGTTTTGGGTGAAAGATGCACCAGAATTTGAAGATGACCCAGATCAAGTTGTATGTGATTTCATTGACAAATACATATCATGCAAGTTGCCAGACCCAAACACAGACCAAGAGCTGAACAGAATAGTAACTGAAGTACAAACACACAGTCGAAATCACTCTAAATCATGCAAAAAAAATAATAAGCACTGCAGGTTTGGATTTCCTAAACCACCTATGGCAAGAACAATGATTACACGTCCCAGACCACCATCCCTTGACACAGATTCTGATGAGGAAAATACAGAAATAAATGAACATGCACAGGCTAAACCTAATCTACAGAATGTGTGGGATCTGTTGAATGACACAAATCAACAGTTTGAAAGCATGACAGAACTGCTTGAAAAGGTAAATATGTCTTACCAGGACTACAAGAGAAGTGTTGAATCTCTTTCTACATCCAGTCTGATCATAATGGAACGAGCACCAAAAGACTGCTGGGTAAATGGCTACAATCCTCTTTTGTTAAAAGCCTGGAATGCCAACATGGACATTCAGTTCATACTGAATCCATATAGCTGTATAATGTATATACTGTCATACATTTCAAAAGCTGAACATGAATTGAGTGATTATCTAAAGCGAGTGATGACAGATGCACGTGACAGCACATCCGAAAGTGAAACCATGAAACAGATCATGCATGCCTATGCCAAAAACAGAGAGGTCAGTGCCCAGGAGGCAGTTGCACGGACTTGCAGTTTGAAGCTCAAATCATCATCTCGTGCTGTTGTTTTCATACCAACTGATGACAATGCTGTACGGATGAGTTTACCACTGAGATATCTGCAAAACAAAGACCCTGATGATGAGGATGTGTGGATGGTTGGACTGACTGACAAGTACATGTCCAGGCCAAACACTCTTGAATTTGAAAACATGTGCATGGCAGAATTTGCTAGTGAATATAGAATTGTTTATGGAGGGCAGAAAAAAGGCAAAAATGTTTTGTCATTACAGAACAACATGGGGCACATACAAAAGCGTACTAGGGGAAAACCTGCCATCATTCGATTTGCTCGATTCTCCCAGCAAAAACATCCAGAAAAGTTCTATGGAACATTGCTGAAGTTATACTTACCATACCGAAAAATCACACAACTTAAGTCAACACGATACCAGAATTATGAATCCTTTTATGGCTTTGCCTCTGTAAAACTGAAGGGCTCAGATACACTTCACCGTGTTTACACCATTGTAAATGAGAACAGAGCAAAGTATGAAAAGAACAGTGAGGCTATTGACCAAGCAATTGACAATTTTGAACAAAATGGTCCTATTGAAGATGCCTGGACTTCACTGGCACCAGCAAATGAACAGATCCGTTTGGACACTATTTTGGAGCGTGAACCCACAGATCCGAATGTTGTAAGTGAACAAGATGATGTTCCTGAATATTCCACATCTGCTTGTGGTAACAGCACAGCTATGCCATTGATGGAAGATCCACAGATGAATCCTTTACGTATTAGAAAAATGTACCAGAGTTTAAATGAAACACAGGCAGCTGTATTCTATGCTGTTCGTGATTGGTGCAAAAGATGTGTTTTTGGTGAAAATCCACCTCAGTTTCTTTTCTATGTCTCAGGAACAGCAGGTACAGGAAAGAGTCACCTTATTAAATCAATTTATGCAGAAGCAACACAATTATTACGTAAACTGCCCTGCCTAAGTGAAGAGACAGACATATCAAAACCCACAGTGCTACTAACGGCATTTACAGGTTGTGCAAGTTATAATATTAATGGAAAGACACTGCATTCCCTGTTCAAACTTCCAAGAAGCTTGAAGCCCCCATATCAAGGACTTGGAAATAGTCTAGATGAAATGAGAGCAAACTTTTATAATGTGCAAATCATGATTATTGATGAAATATCAATGGTTTCAAAGCCACTCTTTGCCTATGTAAACTGGAGACTGCAACAGATTAAAGGGAACACCAAACCTTTTGGCAATGTTTCAGTGATTACAGTCGGAGACTTTCAGCAGTTGCCTCCACTAGGAAGGGCCAAACCGCTGTGTGTATATGAAGAACATGTCATTGATTTCTGGAGAGAACATTTTAAGATTATAACACTGACCGAAATAATGCGTCAAAAAGATGATATTGCATTTGCTGAGCTGCTTAATAGGCTGAGAGTGAAAAGCAAGCGTGAAGCACTGTCTAATGCTGACCGGTGTATGCTGGAACAGGTTGTTAAATCACCTGAAGAGTGCCCCCCTGATGCGCTGCATATATTTGCAACAAATAAAGAAGTTGATAATCATAACTCAGCAACTTTACTCTCACGCTTTTCTGATATTATAAACATAGATGCAGACGATTATAAAAAAGATCCTAGATCTGGTAAGATGCAAAGGCAAAGTACTACATTAAAAGGAGACAAATGTGATCTTAATGATACACTGCAAGTTGCAATTGGTGCTCGAGTGATGTTGATCAGAAACATTGATGTTGAAGATGGACTGGTCAATGGTTCATTTGGCAAAGTGGTGAAGGTAATCATGCAGTCACATGACACTGTTTCATTTGTTCATTTGATTGGTCTTAAACTGGATAATGTTGATGCAGGACAGAAACACCGCAACAAAGTGCCTGGTGCCCCCAATGATATTGTTTATATTGAGAGAACGGAGGAACCACTTAAAAAAAAGGGAGCAGTGCGAAGACAATTTCCTCTCAAGTTGGCTTTTGCATGCACTGTTCATAAAGTGCAAGGAATGACAACTCACTGTGCAGTTGTGTCTCTAAAAAAAATATTTGAACCTGGCATGGCATATGTTGCACTTAGCAGAACCACTTCACTCAGTGGACTGCACATTATTGATTTTGATGAAAAGATGATTTTTTGTGATCCTGAAATAAGTGCTTCACTGGACAACATGCCAAACGCTGACCTTCATTATATCCAGCCACTTTTGCACATTGTAAGAGAATCAAATCTGAATTCATTACTAAAAGTGGTGCATCACAATACAGAGGGCCTACAAAGTCACATTGAAGATATTAGGAGTCATCATGAGCTTCTCCTAGCTGACATTCTGTGCCTCACTGAAACTCACATGTCTGGTTCAGTTGTTCCTGATAGTCTTCAGCTGGATGGATATAAAATTTACAAGCGCAACAGACATGTGTCTTACTCAACCTACATCCATCTGAACAACAGTGGTGGTGGTGGTGTTGCCATGTATGTTAAAAATGATGTCCAGGCTCATCCTGTGCAGTACATTCAGAATGTAACAGATCTGGAATGTTTAGTCTTAAAAGTAGAGGCACCCAAACAAGCATTAATAGCAGTAATTTACAGACCCCCAAATTACAATTTGACAGAGTTTTTGCCAAACCTTAATGCTCTTTTGAACTCCTTAAACATCATGAGTTACCAACCTGTTGTAGTGTGTGGGGATTTTAACGAAAATCAACTCTCAAATGCAAACAAACCCATTTTTAATTTGTTTCAGGAAAAAGGATACACTCAACTAATCAACAGAGCTACAACAGAAAAGAAAACGCTTTTGGATCCTGTGTTCTTTTCCAGCTCCCATACAAGTGCTGCAGCCGGGGTGTTACAAACATATTACAGCTACCATAATCCTGTTTATTGTGTTTTTTAGAATCAGCAGATTTATCAGTAAATCACGTAATATTTCTGTGTTGTTTTAATGCGTAACCTTTTTAATGAATAACGACTTTAAAAAAAACATCATAATTGAACAGATCAATGATTTCAGGATTAATGAAATGCTGTCATATTACAGATGAAAAATCTTCTTTCACCAGCAGCAGTTGGTGAACCATCACATTGGTCATTTGTGCCATGTTCTTTTTGCCCTTCTGTCTTTTCCCTTTTTACTTTCTCTCCCCCTCTTGTCTCTCCTCTCTTTTTTACAGATTCTCTTCGGCCTGTCAAGTCTAGCATTACGATAAAAAAAGAACATAACCAAGACACACACACACTCTCTCTCTCACACACACACACACACACACACACACACACACACACACACACTATACATAAACACAGGTGCACTTGGACACAGACTCTAACATCATCTATGCTATCAAAGCATTGTATTTTCATCACTATTTTACTGTATTATACTGAATTGTTTTAATTTGATATTTAAATAAAAACAAAGTTGTCCTCCAAAGATGGGGGGGGTGGAGGTGGGCCAAAAAAACATGAAGAAATTCTAAATATGCATGTTGTATTGTGATATCCTTTAAACCTTAGTCAATATGTAATCTGAATATTTTAATACTCAAGTTATAAAATTCAAAGGTTTTGTGAGAAACAGCTGTAAATCATATACAGTAAATTATGAGCAGAAACATTTGTACTTTGGAAGATTTCGATATGCCAAACCATGCACACCTTTGCAATTTGGGATGAAACTGGAGTGTCCAGATGTAAATGTCTCAATTTTATGCAGTTTCTGTCAGGGAACATGTGCAAACTCCTCACAGGATGGGGCTTGGATTCAAGAGGAAACTGCTATTCCAGCAGTACATCCCAAGTTGCCACTACGCGCAGTGCCACAAGAGTATGTAAGTGTTTTTTTTGTGTGTGTGTGTGTGTGTGTGTGTGTGTGTGTGTGTGTGTGTGTGTATGCATGTGTTTGTGCAGCTGTGAACAAAGTATTAGGTGTCTAAGACTTTATCCAGTTTCAGCTGGTGGCAACAACTTCGACACATTACCAGGACTGCATCCTGACAGAAAACACAAAAAGAGTAGCTACTAATTTTGTAATACACAATGTAATATTGAATAGTTGCTGTCATCCTGTCACTGCACATGATCACTCAAGTTTGTTGACAGTGTAGTGGATAAGATGCCAATGTCTCGGGATGCTCCCAAGTCTGTGTTACCTTTAGGTTCTGCCCCTTTAGTTA
Source organism: Brachyhypopomus gauderio (assembly GCF_052324685.1). Lineage (NCBI taxonomy): Eukaryota > Metazoa > Chordata > Actinopteri > Gymnotiformes > Hypopomidae > Brachyhypopomus > Brachyhypopomus gauderio. The sequence continues at coordinate 557,320 of NC_135212.1, forward strand.
GGTTGTAATAATTTAATGCTGGAGTTTCTGCCACACTCCAAAAATGTTTACATTATCTCTGTCCCACATACAATCACATACAGAACTAATTGTGCCTATTTTCTCTGTCCAAATGGCTGCCCTCCTACCTGAGAAATTCCTGCGACGAGGAGAGACGAGCTTTTGCTGCTATCCACCCTGGGCCCGCCACCTTCTGCCTAACCAGCTATGGATGAAGCATCAACATACTGCCCTGGCCCCTCTCACCACCATGAATTCTCCCCTGCTATGACTATTTCCACAGCCCTGGACTACTATTACTGACAATCAAGAAATCTAGGACTCTTAAGAATAAGAATTGTTTAGAGACGCATAACTTCTTTGTTTATGTATCTGTCCAATTATTGTTGTCATGGTGACCGGCGTCAGCCAGAAGAGGATGGGTTCCCCCCCTGAGTCTTGGTTCCTCTCAAGGTTTCTTCCTCATGCCCTTAGGGAGTTTTTCCTTGCCACTGTCGCCCTTGGCTTGCTCACTGGGGGCTTGGACTCGGACACTTGTAAAGCTACTTAGTGACAACAACTGTTGTAAAGAGTACTATATGAATACATTTTATTGATTTGATTAAAAAGCCATCACAATGAAATTCAATTTTGTGCTTGGCATCCACATTTCCTGGATGTAACTTCAACACGTATGATGGAAATAACTTGAAAATAAAGTGAATTTTAAACCAGTGGTTTGATGTGAGAGGATGGAGGGATGAAAAGGATACATGGGGAATAGAGTTCTTGTGATAGAGATAAAATATTGAGTCATGTCACCAAGAGTGATTATTGTAACATGAAAATGGGAGGATGGTGGGATGAATGAAATGATAGAAGGGGATGATAGACAAATGGCATCAATATGATATTCAGTGCGGTGCTAGGGATCAGCTACTGAGTCATGTCACAAGGTTTCATCACTGTATCTTAAAAATTAAGAATTTGATTAAATCAATGGTTTCCAATGGGAGGATGGAGGGATGAATGAAATGATAGAATGGGAGGATAGAAAATAGCATCAATATGATATTCAGTGCAGTGCTAGGGATCAGCTACTGAATCATTTCACCAAGTTTAATCACTTTATCTTGAAAATTAAGGATTTGATTAAATCAATAGTTATCTATGGGAGGATGGAGGGATGAATGAAATGATAGAATGGGAGGATAGACAAATGGCATCAATATGATATTCAGTGCAGTGCTAGGGATCAGCTACTGAGTCATTTCACCAAGTTTAATCACTTTATCTTGAAAATTAAGGATTTGATTAAATCGATAGTTATCTATGGGAGGATGGAGGGATGAATGGGAGGATAGACAAATGGCATCAATATGATATTCAGTGCAGGGCTACGGATCAGCTACTGATCCATGTCACCAAGTTTGATCACTATATCTTGAAAATTAAGGGATTTTTAAAATCAATGGCTTCTTATGGTAGGATGGAGGGATGAATGAAATGATAGAATGGGAGGACAGACAAATGGCATCAATATGATATTCAGTGCGGTGCTAGGGATCAGCTACTGAGTCATGTCACAAGGTTTGATCACTGTATCTTGAAAATTAAGGATTTGATTAAATCAATGGTTGTCAATGGGAGGATGGAGGGATGAATGAAATGAAAAAATGGGAGGATAGACAAATGGCATCAATATGCTATTCAGTGCGGTGCTAGGGATCAGCTACTGAGTCATGTCACAAGGTTTGATCACTGTATCTTGAAAATTAAGGATTTGATTAAATCAATGGTTTCCAATGGGATGATGGAGGGATGAATGAAATGATAGAATGGGAGGATAGACAAATGGCATCAATATGATATTTAGTGCAGTGCTAGGGATGAGGTAGTGAGTCATGTCACCAAGTTTGATCACTGTATCTTGAAAATTAAGGATTTGATTAAATCAATGGTTTCCAATGGGAGGATGGAGGGATGAATGACATGATAGAATGGGAGGATAGACAAATGGCATCAATATGATATTCAGTGCAGTGCTAGGGATGAGGTAGTGAGTCATGTCACCAAGTTTGATCTGTATATCTTGAGAATTAAGGATTTGATTAAATCAATGGTTTCCAATGGGAGGATGGAGGGATGAATGAAATGATAGAATGGGAGGATAGACAAATGGCATCAATATGATATTCAGTGCGGTGCTAGGGATCAGCTACTGAGTCATGTCACAAGGTTTGATCACTGTATCTTGAAAATTAAGGATTTGATTAAATCAATGGTTTCCAATGGGAGGATGGAGGGATGAATGAAATGATAGAATGGGAGGATAGACAAATGGCATCAATAAGATATTCAGTGCGGTGCTAGGGATCAGCTACTGAGTCATGTCACAAGGTTTGATCATTGTATCTTGAAAATTAAGGATTTGATTAAATCAATGGTTTCCAATGGGAGGATGGAGGGAAGAATGAAATGATAGAATGGGAGGATAGACAAATGGCATCAATATGATATTCAGTGCGGTGCTAGGGATCAGCTACTGAGTCATTTCACCAAGTTTGCTCAATGTATCTTGAAAATTAAGGTAGTTATGAAATCAATGTAATCCTATGGGAGGATGGAGGGATGAAGGGATGAAAAAAGAACAAAGAGAAGAAAATAAAAAGCTGTTTTAGACCATATAAGACCATATAACATCATGTTTAGCATATATACGATTGAATTGGAATAGCATTTTTAGTTGATCTATCTAAACAGCTGATTGAGTTATATTAGTTGTTTCCAATGGGAGGATGGAGGGATGAAGGAATGAAAAAGGAATGAATAGAAGAAAATAAAAAGCTGTTTTAGACCATATAACAGCATATTTATCATATTAACTGTTGAATCAGTACAGCAGATTTAGTTGTTCTATCTATACATCTGATTCAGTTATATCAGTAGTTTCCAATGGGAGGATGGAGGGATGAATGAAATGATAGAATGGGAGGATAGACAAATGGCATCAATATGATATTCAGGGCAGTGTTAGGGATCAGCTACTGAGTCATGTCACAAGGTTTGATCATTGTATCTTGAAAATTAAGGATTTGATTAAATCAATGGTTTCCAATGGGAGGATGGAGGGATGAATGAAATGATAGAATGGGAGGATAGACAAATGGCATCGATATGCTATTCAGTGCGGTGCTAGGGATCAGCTACTGAGTCATGTCACAAGGTTTGATCACTGTATCTTGAAAATTAAGGATTTGATTAAATCAATGGTTTCCAATGGGAGGATGGAGGGATGAATGAAATGATAGAATGGGAGGATAGACAAATGGCATCAATATGCTATTCATTGTGGTGCTAGGGATCAGCTACTGAGTCATGTCACAAGGTTTGATCACTGTATCTTGAAAATTAAGGATTTGATTAAATCAATGGTTTCCAATGGGAGGATGGAGGGATGAATGAAATGATAGAATGGGAGGATAGACAAATGGCATCAATATGATATTCAGTGCGGTGCTAGGGATCAGCTACTGAGTCATGTCACAAGGTTTGATCACTGTATCTTGAAAATTAAGGATTTGATTAAATCAATGGTTTCCAATGGGAGGATGGAGGGATGAATGAAATGATAGAATGGGAGGATAGACAAATGGCATCAATAAGATATTCAGTGCGGTGCTAGGGATCAGCTACTGAGTCATGTCACAAGGTTTGATCATTGTATCTTGAAAATTAAGGATTTGATTAAATCAATGGTTTCCAATGGGAGGATGGAGGGAAGAATGAAATGATAGAATGGGAGGATAGACAAATGGCATCAATATGATATTCAGTGCGGTGCTAGGGATCAGCTACTGAGTCATTTCACCAAGTTTGCTCAATGTATCTTGAAAATTAAGGTAGTTATGAAATCAATGTAATCCTATGGGAGGATGGAGGGATGAAGGGATGAAAAAAGAACAAAGAGAAGAAAATAAAAAGCTGTTTTAGACCATATAAGACCATATAACATCATGTTTAGCATATATACGATTGAATTGGAATAGCATTTTTAGTTGATCTATCTAAACAGCTGATTGAGTTATATTAGTTGTTTCCAATGGGAGGATGGAGGGATGAAGGAATGAAAAAGGAATGAATAGAAGAAAATAAAAAGCTGTTTTAGACCATATAACAGCATATTTATCATATTAACTGTTGAATCAGTACAGCAGATTTAGTTGTTCTATCTATACATCTGATTCAGTTATATCAGTAGTTTCCAATGGGAGGATGGAGGGATGAATGAAATGATAGAATGGGAGGATAGACAAATGGCATCAATATGATATTCAGGGCAGTGTTAGGGATCAGCTACTGAGTCATGTCACAAGGTTTGATCACTGTATGTTGAAAATTAAGGATTTGATTAAATCAATGGTTTCCAATGGGAGGATGGAGGGATGAATGAAATGATAGAATGGGAGGATAGACAAATGGCATCAATAAGATATTCAGTGCGGTGCTAGGGATCAGCTACTGAGTCATGTCACAAGGTTTGATCATTGTATCTTGAAAATTAAGGATTTGATTAAATCAATGGTTTCCAATGGGAGGATGGAGGGATGAATGAAATGATAGAATGGGAGGATAGACAAATGGCATCAATATGCTATTCATTGTGGTGCTAGGGATCAGCTACTGAGTCATGTCACAAGGTTTGATCACTGTATCTTTAAAATTAAGGATTTGATTAAATCAATGGTTTCCAATGGGAGGATGGAGGGATGAATGACATGATAGAATGGGAGGATAGACAAATGGCATCAATATGATATTCAGTGCAGTGCTAGGGATGAGGTAGTGAGTCATGTCACCAAGTTTGATCACTGTATCTTGAAAATTAAGGATTTGATTAAATCAATGGTTTCCAATGGGAGGATGGAGGGATGAATGACATGATAGAATGGGAGGATAGACAAATGGCATCAATATGATATTCAGTGCAGTGCTAGGGATGAGGTAGTGAGTCATGTCACCAAGTTTGATCTGTATATCTTGAGAATTAAGGATTTGATTAAATCAATGGTTTCCAATGGGAGGATGGAGGGATGAATGAAATGAAAGAATGGGAGGATAGACAAATGGCATCAATATGATATTCAGTGCGGTGCTAGGGATCAGCTACTGAGTCATGTCACAAGGTTTGATCACTGTATCTTGAAAATTAAGGATTTGATTAAATCAATGGTTTCCAATGGGAGGATGGAGGGATGAATGAAATGATAGAATGGGAGGATAGACAAATGGCATCAATAACATATTCAGTGCGGTGCTAGGGATCAGCTACTGAGTCATGTCACAAGGTTTGATCATTGTATCTTGAAAATTAAGGATTTGATTAAATCAATGGTTTCCAATGGGAGGATGGAGGGAAGAATGAAATGATAGAATGGGAGGATAGACAAATGGCATCAATATGATATTCAGTGCGGTGCTAGGGATCAGCTACTGAGTCATTTCACCAAGTTTGCTCAATGTATCTTGAAAATTAAGGTAGTTATGAAATCAATGTAATCCTATGGGAGGATGGAGGGATGAAGGGATGAAAAAAGAACAAAGAGAAGAAAATAAAAAGCTGTTTTAGACCATATAAGACCATATAACATCATGTTTAGCATATATACGATTGAATTGGAATAGCATTTTTAGTTGATCTATCTAAACAGCTGATTGAGTTATATTAGTTGTTTCCAATGGGAGGATGGAGGGATGAAGGAATGAAAAAGGAATGAATAGAAGAAAATAAAAAGCTGTTTTAGACCATATAACAGCATATTTATCATATTAACTGTTGAATCAGTACAGCAGATTTAGTTGTTCTATCTATACATCTGATTCAGTTATATCAGTAGTTTCCAATGGGAGGATGGAGGGATGAATGAAATGATAGAATGGGAGGATAGACAAATGGCATCAATATGATATTCAGGGCAGTGTTAGGGATCAGCTACTGAGTCATGTCACAAGGTTTGATCACTGTATGTTGAAAATTAAGGATTTGATTAAATCAATGGTTTCCAATGGGAGGATGGAGGGATGAATGAAATGATAGAATGGGAGGATAGACAAATGGCATCGATATGCTATTCAGTGCGGTGCTAGGGATCAGCTACTGAGTCATGTCACAAGGTTTGATCACTGTATCTTGAAAATTAAGGATTTGATTAAATCAATGGTTTCCAATGGGAGGATGGAGGGATGAATGAAATGATAGAATGGGAGGATAGACAAATGGCATCAATAAGATATTCAGGGCAGTGTTAGGGATCAGCTACTGAGTCATGTCACAAGGTTTGATCACTGTATGTTGAAAATTAAGGATTTGATTAAATCAATGGTTTCCAATGGGAGGATGGAGGGATGAATGAAATGATAGAATGGGAGGATAGACAAATGGCATCAATAAGATATTCAGTGCGGTGCTAGGGATCAGCTACTGAGTCATGTCACAAGGTTTGATCATTGTATCTTGAAAATTAAGGATTTGATTAAATCAATGGTTTCCAATGGGAGGATGGAGGGATGAATGAAATGATAGAATGGGAGGATAGACAAATGGCATCAATATGCTATTCATTGTGGTGCTAGGGATCAGCTACTGAGTCATGTCACAAGGTTTGATCACTGTATCTTTAAAATTAAGGATTTGATTAAATCAATGGTTTCCAATGGGAGGATGGAGGGATGAATGACATGATAGAATGGGAGGATAGACAAATGGCATCAATATGATATTCAGTGCAGTGCTAGGGATGAGGTAGTGAGTCATGTCACCAAGTTTGATCACTGTATCTTGAAAATTAAGGATTTGATTAAATCAATGGTTTCCAATGGGAGGATGGAGGGATGAATGACATGATAGAATGGGAGGATAGACAAATGGCATCAATATGATATTCAGTGCAGTGCTAGGGATGAGGTAGTGAGTCATGTCACCAAGTTTGATCTGTATATCTTGAGAATTAAGGATTTGATTAAATCAATGGTTTCCAATGGGAGGATGGAGGGATGAATGAAATGAAAGAATGGGAGGATAGACAAATGGCATCAATATGATATTCAGTGCGGTGCTAGGGATCAGCTACTGAGTCATGTCACAAGGTTTGATCACTGTATCTTGAAAATTAAGGATTTGATTAAATCAATGGTTTCCAATGGGAGGATGGAGGGATGAATGAAATGATAGAATGGGAGGATAGACAAATGGCATCAATAAGATATTCAGTGCGGTGCTAGGGATCAGCTACTGAGTCATGTCACAAGGTTTGATCATTGTATCTTGAAAATTAAGGATTTGATTAAATCAATGGTTTCCAATGGGAGGATGGAGGGAAGAATGAAATGATAGAATGGGAGGATAGACAAATGGCATCAATATGATATTCAGTGCGGTGCTAGGGATCAGCTACTGAGTCATTTCACCAAGTTTGCTCAATGTATCTTGAAAATTAAGGTAGTTATGAAATCAATGTAATCCTATGGGAGGATGGAGGGATGAAGGGATGAAAAAAGAACAAAGAGAAGAAAATAAAAAGCTGTTTTAGACCATATAAGACCATATAACATCATGTTTAGCATATATACGATTGAATTGGAATAGCATTTTTAGTTGATCTATCTAAACAGCTGATTGAGTTATATTAGTTGTTTCCAATGGGAGGATGGAGGGATGAAGGAATGAAAAAGGAATGAATAGAAGAAAATAAAAAGCTGTTTTAGACCATATAACAGCATATTTATCATATTAACTGTTGAATCAGTACAGCAGATTTAGTTGTTCTATCTATACATCTGATTCAGTTATATCAGTAGTTTCCAATGGGAGGATGGAGGGATGAATGAAATGATAGAATGGGAGGATAGACAAATGGCATCAATATGATATTCAGGGCAGTGTTAGGGATCAGCTACTGAGTCATGTCACAAGGTTTGATCACTGTATGTTGAAAATTAAGGATTTGATTAAATCAATGGTTTCCAATGGGAGGATGGAGGGATGAATGAAATGATAGAATGGGAGGATAGACAAATGGCATCGATATGCTATTCAGTGCGGTGCTAGGGATCAGCTACTGAGTCATGTCACAAGGTTTGATCACTGTATCTTGAAAATTAAGGATTTGATTAAATCAATGGTTTCCAATGGGAGGATGGAGGGATGAATGAAATGATAGAATGGGAGGATAGACAAATGGCATCAATAAGATATTCAGTGCGGTGCTAGGGATCAGCTACTGAGTCATGTCACAAGGTTTGATCATTGTATCTTGAAAATTAAGGATTTGATTAAATCAATGGTTTCCAATGGGAGGATGGAGGGATGAATGAAATGATAGAATGGGAGGATAGACAAATGGCATCAATATGCTATTCATTGTGGTGCTAGGGATCAGCTACTGAGTCATGTCACAAGGTTTGATCACTGTATCTTTAAAATTAAGGATTTGATTAAATCAATGGTTTCCAATGGGAGGATGGAGGGATGAATGAAATGATAGAATGGGAGGATAGACAAATTGCATCAATATGATATTCAGTGCGGTGCTAGGGATCAGCTACTGAGTCATTTCACCAAGTTTGCTCAATGTATCTTGAAAATTAAGGTAGTTATGAAATCAATGTAATCCTATGGGAGAATGGAGGGATGAAGGGATGAAAAAAGAACAAAGAGAAGAAAATAAAAAGCTGTTTTAGACCATATAAGACCATATAACATCATGTTTAGCATATATACGATTGAATTGGAATAGCATTTTTAGTTGATCTATCTAAACAGCTGATTGAGTTATATTAGTTGTTTCCAATGGGAGGATGGAGGGATGAAGGAATGAAAAAAGAATGAATAGAAGAAAATAAAAAGCTGTTTTAGACCATATAACAGCATATTTATCATATTAACTGTTGAATCAGTACAGCAGATTTAGTTGTTCTATCTATACATCTGATTCAGTTATATCAGTAGTTTCCAATGGGAGGATGGAGGGATGAATGAAATGATAGAATGGGAGGATAGACAAATGGCATCAATATGATATTCAGGGCAGTGTTAGGGATCAGCTACTGAGTCATGTCACAAGGTTTGATCACTGTATGTTGAAAATTAAGGATTTGATTAAATCAATGGTTTCCAATGGGAGGATGGAGGGATGAATGAAATGATAGAATGGGAGGATAGACAAATGGCATCGATATGCTATTCAGTGCGGTGCTAGGGATCAGCTACTGAGTCATGTCACAAGGTTTGATCACTGTATCTTGAAAATTAAGGTAGTTATGAAATCAATGTAATCCTATGGGAGGATAGAGGGATGAAGGGATGAAAAAAGAACAAAGAGAAGAAAATAAAAAGTTGTTTTAGACCATATAAGACCATATAACAGCATGTTTAGCATATATACAGTTGAAATGGTATAGCATTTTTAGTTGTTCTATCTAAACAGCTGATTGAGTTATATTAGTTGTTTCCAATAGGAGGATGGAGGGATGAAGGAATGAAAAAAGAATGAATAGAAGAAAATAAAAAGCTGTTTTAGACCATATAAGACCATATAACACTATGTTTAGCATATATACGATTGAATTGGAATAGCATTTTTAGTTGTTCTATCTAAACTGCTGATTGAATTATATTAGTTGTTTCCAATGGGAGGATGGAGGGATGATGGAATGAAAAAAGAATGAATAGAAGAAAATAAAAAGCTGTTTTAGACCATATAAGACCATATTCCCCCAATGTGTAATATATATAGAGCTTAGTCAGTACAGCAGATATAGTTGAACTACCTATACAGCTGATGTAGTTATAAAAGCAATGTATTCCAATGGGAGAATGGAGGGATAAAAAAAGGATGAATAAAGAATGAGTGGTGAAAAATAATTGTATCTTTATTGACATCTGACCAGATGTACTATATCTAGTGATTTTGGTGGTAATAGCATATAAAACATATGAGCAAGAAGGCATTGAATAATGAATGGAAGTGAATGGGTGAAAAAGAAGGGATGAAAAATAAGTGATAAAAGAGTGATATAGTTGTGAAAAGTAGTTGAATCATTTCTATCCATCCCTGGACCATGCTTATCGATTTTGGTGGATTTATCTTGAGATCTGATAAAATGAGAGCAGTTTGAAAATTGTCCCCATGAAAGTCTATGGGAAAAATGGCTCGGTTGGAGGCATAAAAAGGGTGGAGGCAGGTGGTGTATCTTTCTATAAAGCAGTAGCACACTATTCTGATATGGGGCGGAGGTTCCTACAAAGTTTGGTGGTTCTATCTTAAAAGCTGTGGACGAAATAGCTGTCTAGTTTTTTACGAGGGGGAATAATAATAATAATAATAATAATAAGAAGAATAAGAAGAACAGCAAGTTGGCTTTGTCAAGCCAACTTAAAAAGAAGAATAGGGAGAACAGAATGTTGGCTTTGTCAAGCCAACATAATAATAATAACTAGAAAGTAAAGTTTGTGAACAAACTTTAAGTTGGCTTGACAAAGCTTGTTGTAACAGCATGAAGACAATGTTAAGTATGTTAAATGATAATAGTTGGTCCCAGAAAAGCATAGTAGTTCAATAAGGACAGCAAATATAGTTGTTTTATCTTACCAGCTGAAACAGTTAAAAATTCAATGGTTTCTTATGGGAGGATGGAGGGATGAAAACGAATGAATAGAAGAAAAAACTGTTTAAAACCATGTAAGACCATATTTAGTATATTTACAGTTGAGTGAGTACAGCAGTTTTAGTTGTTCTATCCATACATCTGGTGGAGTTATAAAACCAATTGAATCATATGGGAGGATGGAGGGATGAATGAAATGATAGAAATGGCAGATGGACAAATGGCATCGATATGAAATGCAGCTCAATGGTTGGTATCAGCTATTGAGTAATTTTACCAAGTTTGATCACTGTATCTTGAAAATTAAGGCAGTTAGTAAATCAATGGGTTACTATGAGAGTATGGAGGGATGAATGAAATGATAGAAAGGGAGGATAGACAAATTGCATCAATATGATATTCAGTGTAGTGCTAGGGATCAGCTACTGAGTCATGTCACCAAGTTTGATCACTGTATCTTGAAAATTAAGGATTTGAATAAATCAATGGTTTCCAATGGGAGGATGGAGGGATGAATGAAATGATAGAATGGGAGGATAGACAAATGGCATCAATATGATATTCAGGGCAGTGTTAGGGATCAGCTACTGAGTCATTTCACCAAATTTGATCACTGTATCTTGAAAATTAAGGATTTGATTAAATCATAGGTTTCCAATGGGAGGATGGAGGGATGAATGAAATGATAGAATGGGAGGATAGACAAATGGCATCAATATGCTATTCAGTGCGGTGCTAGGGATCAGCTACTGAGTCATGTCACAAGGTTTGATCACTGTATCTTGAAAATTAAGGATTTGATTAAATCAATGGTTTTCAATGGGAGGATGGAGGGATGAATGAAATGATAGAATGGGAGGATAGACAAATGGCATCAATATGCTATTCAGTGCGGTGCTAGGGATCAGCTACTGAGTCATTTCACCAAGTTTGATCACTGTATCTTGAAAATTAAGGATTTGATTAAATCAATGGTTTCCAATGGGAGGATGGAGGGATGAATGAAATGATAGAATGGGAGGATAGACAAATGGCATCAATAAGATATTCAGTGCGGTGCTAGGGATCAGCTACTGAGTCATGTCACAAGGTTTGATCACTGTATCTTGAAAATTAAGGATTTGATTAAATCAATGGTTTCCAATGGGAGGATGGAGGGATGAATGAAATGATAGAATGGGAGGATAGACAAATGGCATCAATATGATATTCAGGGCAGTGTTAGGGATCAGCTACTGAGTCATGTCACAAGGTTTGATCACTGTATCTTGAAAATTAAGGATTTGATTAAATCAATGGTTTCCAATGGGAGGATGGAGGGATGAATGAAATGATAGAATGGGAGGATAGACAAATGGCATCAATATGCTATTCATTGTGGTGCTAGGGATCAGCTACTGAGTCATGTCACAAGGTTTGATCACTGTATCTTTAAAATTAAGGATTTGATTAAATCAATGGTTTCCAATGGGAGGATGGAGGGATGAATGAAATGATAGAATGGGAGGATAGACAAATTGCATCAATATGATATTCAGTGCGGTGCTAGGGATCAGCTACTGAGTCATTTCACCAAGTTTGCTCAATGTATCTTGAAAATTAAGGTAGTTATGAAATCAATGTAATCCTATGGGAGAATGGAGGGATGAAGGGATGAAAAAAGAACAAAGAGAAGAAAATAAAAAGCTGTTTTAGACCATATAAGACCATATAACATCATGTTTAGCATATATACGATTGAATTGGAATAGCATTTTTAGTTGATCTATCTAAACAGCTGATTGAGTTATATTAGTTGTTTCCAATGGGAGGATGGAGGGATGAAGGAATGAAAAAAGAATGAATAGAAGAAAATAAAAAGCTGTTTTAGACCATATAACAGCATATTTATCATATTAACTGTTGAATCAGTACAGCAGATTTAGTTGTTCTATCTATACATCTGATTCAGTTATATCAGTAGTTTCCAATGGGAGGATGGAGGGATGAATGAAATGATAGAATGGGAGGATAGACAAATGGCATCAATATGATATTCAGGGCAGTGTTAGGGATCAGCTACTGAGTCATGTCACAAGGTTTGATCACTGTATGTTGAAAATTAAGGATTTGATTAAATCAATGGTTTCCAATGGGAGGATGGAGGGATGAATGAAATGATAGAATGGGAGGATAGACAAATGGCATCGATATGCTATTCAGTGCGGTGCTAGGGATCAGCTACTGAGTCATGTCACAAGGTTTGATCACTGTATCTTGAAAATTAAGGTAGTTATGAAATCAATGTAATCCTATGGGAGGATAGAGGGATGAAGGGATGAAAAAAGAACAAAGAGAAGAAAATAAAAAGTTGTTTTAGACCATATAAGACCATATAACAGCATGTTTAGCATATATACAGTTGAAATGGTATAGCATTTTTAGTTGTTCTATCTAAACAGCTGATTGAGTTATATTAGTTGTTTCCAATAGGAGGATGGAGGGATGAAGGAATGAAAAAAGAATGAATAGAAGAAAATAAAAAGCTGTTTTAGACCATATAAGACCATATAACACTATGTTTAGCATATATACGATTGAATTGGAATAGCATTTTTAGTTGTTCTATCTAAACAGCTGATTGAATTATATTAGTTGTTTCCAATGGGAGGATGGAGGGATGATGGAATGAAAAAAGAATGAATAGAAGAAAATAAAAAGCTGTTTTAGACCATATAAGACCATATTCCCCCAATGTGTAATATATATAGAGCTTAGTCAGTACAGCAGATATAGTTGTACTACCTATACAGCTGATGTAGTTATAAAAGCAATGTATTCCAATGGGAGAATGGAGGGATAAAAAAAGGATGAATAAAGAATGAGTGGTGAAAAATAATTGTATCTTTATTGACATCTGACCAGATGTACTATATCTAGTGATTTTGGTGGTAATAGCATATAAAACATATGAGCTAGAAGGCATTGAATAATGAATGGAAGTGAATGGGTGAAAAAGAAGGGATGAAAAATAAGTGATAAAAGAGTGATATAGTTGTGAAAAGTAGTTGAATCATTTCTATCCATCCCTGGACCATGCTTATCGATTTTGGTGGATTTATCTTGAGATCTGATAAAATGAGAGCAGTTTGAAAATTGTCCCCATGAAAGTCTATGGGAAAAATGGCTCGGTTGGAGGCATAAAAAGGGTGGAGGCAGGTGGTGTATCTTTCTATAAAGCAGTAGCACACTATTCTGATATGGGGCGGAGGTTCCTACAAAGTTTGGTGGTTCTATCTTAAAAGCTGTGGACGAAATAGCTGTCTAGTTTTTTACGAGGGGGAATAATAATAATAATAATAATAATAAGAAGAATAAGAAGAACAGCAAGTTGGCTTTGTCAAGCCAACTTAATAATAATAAAAAGAAGAATAGGGAGAACAGAATGTTGGCTTTGTCAAGCCAACATAACTAGAAAGTAAAGTTTGTGAACAAACTTTAAGTTGGCTTGACAAAGCTTGTTGTAACAGCATGAAGACAATGTTAAGTATGTTAAATGATAATAGTTGGTCCCAGAAAAGCATAGTAGTTCAATAAGGACAGCAAATTTAGTTGATTTATCTTAACACCTGAAACAGTTAAAAAAATCAATGGTTTCCTATGGGAGGATGGAGGGATGAAAACGAATGAATAGAAGAAAAAATTGTTTAAAACCATGTAAGACCATATTTAGTATATTCACAGTTGAGTGAGTACAGCAGTTTTAGTTGTTCTATCTATACATCTGGTTGAGTTATAAAACCAATTGAATCATATGGGAGGATGGAGGGATGAATGAAATGATAGAAAGGGAGGATAGACAAATTGCATCAATATGACATTCAGTGTAGTGCTAGGGATCTGCTACTGAGTCATTTCACCAAGTTTGATCACTGTATCTTGAAAATTAAGGGATTTATGAAATCAATGGATTCTTATGGGAGGATGGAGGGATGAATGAAATGATAGAAAGGGAGGATAGCCAATTGGCATCAATATGTTATTCAGTGCAGTGTTAGGGATCAGCTACTGAGTCATGTCACAAGGTTTGATCACTGTATCTTGAAAATTAAGGATTTGATTAAATCAATGGTTATCTATGAGAGGATGGAGGGATGAATGAAATGATAGAATGGGAGGATAGACAAATGGCATCAATATGCTATTCAGTGCGGTGCTAGGGATCAGCTACTGAGTCATGTCACAAGGTTTGATCACCGTATCTTGAAAATTAAGGATTTGATTAAATCAATGGTTTCCAATGGGAGGATGGAGGGATGAATGAAATGATAGAATGGGAGGATAGACAAATGGCATCAATATGCTATTCAGTGTAGTGCTAGGGATCAGCTACTGAGTCATTTCACCAAGTTTGATCACTGTATCTTGAAAATTAAGGATTTAATTAAATCAATGGTTTCCAATGGGAGGATGGAGGGATGAATGAAATGATAGAATAGGAGGATAGACAAATGGCATCAATATGACATTCAGTATAGTGCTAGGGATCAGGTACTGAGTCATTTCACCAAGTTTGATCACTGTATCTTGAAAATTAAGGATTTGATTCAATCAATAGTTATCTATGAGAGGATGGAGGGATGAATGAAGTGATAGAATGGGAGGATAGACAAATGGCATCAATATGATATTCAGTGCGGTGCTAGGGATCAGCTACTGAGTCATGTCACCAGGTTTGATCACTGTATCTTGAAAATTAAGGGATTGATGAAATCAATGGATTCTTATGGGAGGATGGAGGGATGAATGAAATGGTAGAATGGGAGGATAGACAAATGGCATCAATATGCTATTCAGTGCGGTGCTAGGGATCAGCTACTGAGTCATGTCACAAGGTTTGATCACTGTATCTTGAAAATTAAGGATTTGATTAAATCAATGGTTTCCAATGGGAGGATGGAGGGATGAATGAAATGATAGAATGGGAGGATAGACAAATGGCATCAATATGATATTCAGTGCGGTGCTAGGGATCAGCTACTGAGTCATGTCACAAGTTTTGATCACTGTATCTTGAAAATTAAGGATTTGATTAAATCAATGGTTTCCAATGGGAGGATGGAGGGATGAATGAAATGATAGAATGGGAGGATAGACAAATGGCATCAATATGATATTCAGTGCAGTGCTAGGGATGAGGTAGTGAGTCATGTCACCAAGTTTGATCACTGTATCTTGAAAATTAAGGGATTTAATGAAATCAATGGTTCTCTATGGGAGGATGGAGGGATGAATGAAATGATAGAATGGGAGGATAAACAAATTGCATCAATATGATATTCAGTGCGGTGCTAGGGATCAGCTACTGTGTCATGTCACAAGGTTTGATCACTGTATTTTGAAAATTAAGGATTTGATTAAATCAATGGTTTCCAATGGGAGGATGGAGGGATGAATGAAATGATAGAATGGGAGGATAGACAAATGGCATCAATATGCTATTCAGTGCGGTGCTAGGGATCAGCTACTGAGTCATGTCACCAAGTTTGATCACTGTATCTTGAAAATTAGGGATTTGATTAAATCAATGGTTTCCAATGGGAGGATGGAGGGATGAATGAAATGATAGAATGGGAGGATAGACAAATGGTATCAATATGCTATTCAGTGCGGTGCTAGGGATCAGTGACTGAGTCATGTCACAAGGTTGGATCAGTGTATCTTGAAAATTAAGGATTTGATTAAATCAATGGTTGTCTATGAGAGGATGGAGGGATGAATGAAGTGATAGAATGGGAGGATAGACAAATGGCATCAATATGCTATTCAGTGCGGTGCTAGGGATCAGCTACTGAGTCATGTCACAAGGTTTGATCACTGTATCTTGAAAATTAAGGATTTGATTAAATCAATGGTTTCCAATGGGAGGATGGAGGGATGAAAGGATGAAAAAGAATGAATAGAAGAAAAGAAAAAAACTGTTTTAGACCATATAAGACCATATAACACCATGTTTAGCATATATACAATTGAATTGGAATAGCATTTTTAGTTGTTCTATCTAAACAGCTGATTGAGTTATATTAGTTGTTTCAAATGGGAGGATGGAGGGATGAAGGAATGAAAAAAGAATGAATAGAAGAAAATAAAAAGCTGTTTTAGACCATATAAAAGCATATTTATCATATTAACAGTTGAATCAGTACAGCAGATTTAGTTGTTCTATCTATACATCTGATTCAGTTTTATCAGTGGTTTTCAATGGGAGGATGGAGGGATGAAGGAATGAAAAAAGAATGAATAGAAGAAAATATAAAGCTGTTTTAGACCATATAAGACCATATAACACTATGTTTATCATATATAAGATTGAATTGGAATAGCATGTTTAGTTGATCTATCTAAACAGCTGATTGAGTTATATTAGTTGTTTCCAATGGGAGGATGGAGGGATGAAGGAATGAAAAAAGAATGAATAGAAGAAAATAAAAAGCTGTTTTAGACCATATAAGACCATATACCACCATGTGTAGCATATATACAGCTTAGTCAGTACAGCAGATATAGTTGTACTATCTATACAGCTGATGTAGTTATAAAATCAATGTATTTCTATGGGAGAATGGAGGGATGAAAAAAGGATGAATACAAAATGAGTGGTAAAAAATAGTTGTATCTTTACTGATATCAGACCAGATGTACTATATCTAGTGATTTTGGTGGTAATAGCATGTAAAACATACGAGCTACAAGGCAGTGAAAAATGAATGGAAGTGAATGGGTGAAAAAGAAGGGATGAAAAAGAAGGGATAAAAGAGTGATAGAGTTGTGAAAAGTTGTTGTTTTCGTTCTTTCCATCACTGGACCATGTATATCGAGTTTGGTGGATTTATCTTGAAATCTGACAAAATGAGAGCAGTTTGAAAATTGGCCCCATGCAAGTCTATGGGAAAAATGGCTCGGTTGGAGGCATAAAAAGGGTGGAGGCAGGTGGTGTATCTTTCTATAAAGCACAAGCACACTATTCTGATATAGGGCGGAGGTTCCTACAAAGTTTGGTGGTTCTATCTTAAAAGCTGTGGACGAAATAGCGTGTCAAATTTTTACGAGTCGGAATAATAATAATAATAATAACTAGAAAGTAAAGTTTGTGAACAAACTTTAAGTTGGCTTGACAAAGCTTGTTGTAACAGCATGAAGACAATGTTAAGTATGTTAAATGATAATAGTTGGTCCCAGAAAAGCATAGTAGTTCAATAAGGACAGCAAATTTAGTTGATTTATCTTAACACCTGAAACAGTTAAAAAAATCAATAGTTTCCTATGGGAGGATGGAGGGATGAAAACGAATGAATAGAAGAAAAAATTGTTTAAAACCATGTAAGACCATATTTAGTATATTTACAGTTGAGTGAGTACAGCAGTTTTAGTTGTTCTATCTATACATCTGGTTGAGTTATAAAACCAATTGAATCATATGGGAGGATGGAGGGATGAATGAAATGATAGAAAGGGAGTATAGACAAATTGCATCAATATGATATTCAGTGTAGTGTTAGGGATCTGCTACTGAGTCATTTCACCAAGTTTGATCACTGTATCTTGAAAATTAAGGGATTTATGAAATCAATGGATTCTTATGGGAGGATGGAGGGATGAATGAAATGATAGAAAGGGAGGATAGCCAATTGGCATCAATATGTTATTCAGTGCAGTGTTAGGGATCAGCTACTGAGTCATGTCACAAGGTTTGATCACTGTATCTTGAAAATTAAGGATTTGATTAAATCAATGGTTATCTATGAGAGGATGGAGGGATGAATGAAATGATAGAATGGGAGGATAGACAAATGGCATCAATATGCTATTCAGTGCGGTGCTAGGGATTAGCTACTGAGTCATGTCACAAGGTTTGATCACCGTATCTTGAAAATTAAGGATTTGATTAAATCAATGGTTTCCAATGGGAGGATGGAGGGATGAATGAAATGATAGAATGGGAGGATAGACAAATGGCATCAATATGCTATTCAGTGTGGTGCTAGGGATCAGCTACTGAGTCATTTCACCAAGTTTGATCACTGTATCTTGAAAATTAAGGATTTGATTAAATCAATGGTTTCCAATGGGAGGATGGAGGGATGAATGAAATGATATAATAGGAGGATAGACAAATGGCATCAATATGACATTCAGTACAGTGCTAGGGATCAGGTACTGAGTCATTTCACCAAGTTTGATCACTGTATCTTGAAAATTAAGGATTTGATTCAATCAATAGTTATCTATGAGAGGATGGAGGGATGAATGAAGTGATAGAATGGGAAGATAGACAAATGGCATCAATATGATATTCAGTGCGGTGCTAGGGATCAGCTACTGAGTCATGTCACCAGGTTTGATCACTGTATCTTGAAAATTAAGGGATTGATGAAATCAATGGATTCTTATGGGAGGATGGAGGGATGAATGAAATGATAGAATGGGAGGATAAACAAATGGCATCAATATGATATTCAGGGCAGTGTTAGGGATCAGCTACTGAGTCATTTCACCAAATTTGATCACTGTATCTTGAAAATTAAGGATTTGATTAAATCAATGGTTTCCAATGGGAGGATGGAGGGATGAATGAAATGATAGAATGGGAGGATAGACAAATGGCATCAATATGATATTCAGGGCGGTGTTAGGGATCAGCTACTGAGTCATTTCACCAAGTTTGATCACTGTATCTTGAAAATTAAGGGATTGAATAAATCAATGGTTTCCAATGGGAGGATGGAGGGATGAATGAAATGATAGAATGGGAGGATAAACAAATGGCATCAATATGATATTCAGGGCAGTGTTAGGGATCAGCTACTGAGTCATTTCACCAAATTTGATCACTGTATCTTGAAAATTAAGGATTTGATTAAATCATAGGTTTCCAATGGGAGGATGGAGGGATGAATGAAATGATAGAATGGGAGGATAGACAAATGGCATCAATATGCTATTCAGTGCGGTGCTAGGGATCAGCTACTGAGTCATGTCACAAGGTTTGATCACTGTATCTTGAAAATTAAGGATTTGATTAAATCAATGGTTTCCAATGGGATGATGGAGGGATGAATGAAATGATAGAATGAGAGGATAAACAAATGGCATCAATATGATATTCAGTGCGGTGCTAGGGATGAGGTAGTAAGTCATGTCACCAAGTTTGATCACTGTATCTTGAAAATTAAGGATTTGAATAAATCAATGGTTTCCAATGGGAAGATGGAGGGATGAATGAAATGATAGAATGGGAAGATAGACAAATGGCATCAATATGCTATTCAGTGCGGTGCTAGGGATCAGCTACTGAGTCATTTCACCAAGTTTGATCACTGTATCTTGAAAATTAAGGTAGTTATGAAATCAATGTAATCCTATGGGAGGATGGAGGGATGGAAGGATGAAAAAAGAACAAAGAGAAGAAAATAAAAAGTTGTTTTAGACCATATAAGACCATATAACAGCATGTTTAGCATATATACAGTTGAAATGGTATAGCATTTTTAGTTGTTCTATCTAAACAGCTGATTGAGTTATATTAGTTGTTTCCAATGGGAGGATGGAGGGATGAAGGAATGAAAAAAGAATGAATAGAAGAAAATAAAAAGCTGTTTTAGACCATATAAGACCATATAACACTATGTTTAGCATATATACGATTGAATTGGAATAGCATTTTTAGTTGTTCTATCTAAACAGCTGATTGAGTTATATTAGTTGTTTCCAATGGGAGGATGGAGGGATGAAGGAATGAAAAAAGAATGAATAGAAGAAAATAAACAGCTGTTTTAGACCATATAAGACCATATACCACCATGTGTAGCATATATACAGCTTAGTCAGTACAGCAGATATAGTTGTACTATCTATACAGCTGATGTAGTTATAAAATCTATGTATTTCTATGGGAGAATGGAGGGATGAAAAAAGGATGAATACAAAATGAGTGGTAAAAAATTGTTTTATCTTTACTGATATCAGACCAGATGTACTATATCTAGTGATTTTGGTGGTAATAGCATGTAAAACATACGAGCTACAAGGCAGTGAAAAATGAATGGAAGTGAATGGGTGAAAAAGAAGGGATGAAAAAGAAGGGATAAAAGAGTGATAGAGTTGTGAAAAGTTGTTGTTTTCATTCTTTCCATCACTGGACCATGTATATCAAGTTTGGTGGATTTATCTTAAAATCTGACAAAATGAGAGCAGTTTGAAAATTGGCCCAATGCAAGTCTATGGGAAAAATGGCTCGGTTGGAGGCATAAAAAGGGTGGAGGCAGGTGGTGTATCTTTCTATAAAGCAGTAGCACACCATTCTGATATGGGGCGGAGGTTCCTACAAAGTTTGGTGGTTCTATCTTAAAAGCTGTGGACGAAATAGGCGGACAAACTTTTTGTAGGAGGAATAATAATAATAACTAGAAAGTAAAGTTTGTGAACAAACTTTAAGTTGGCTTGACAAAGCTTGTTGTAACAGCATGAAAACAATGTTAAGTATGTTAAATGTTATTAGTTGGTCCCAGAAAAGCATAGTAGTTCAATAAGGACAGCAAATATAGTTGTTTTATCTTACCAGCTGAAACAGTTAAAAAATCAATGGTTTCCTATGGGAGGATGGAGGGATGAAAACAAATGAATAGAAGAAAAAACTGTTTAAAACCATGTAAGACCATATTTAGTATATTTACAGTTGAGTGAGTACAGCAGTTTTAGTTGTTCTATCTATACATCTGGTGGAGTTATAAAACCAATTGAATCATATGGGAGGATGGAGGGATGAATGAAATGATAGAAAGGAAGGATAGACAAATGGCATCAATATGATCTTCAATACAGTGACAAGCATCAGCTATTGAGTAATTTTACCAAGTTTGATCACTGTATCTTGAAAATTAAGGCAGTTAGTAAATCAATGGGTTACTATGAGAGTATGGAGGGATGAATGAAATGATAGAAAGGGAGGATAGACAAATTGCATAAATATGATATTCGGTGTAGTGCTAGGGATCAGCTACTGAGTCATTTCACCAAGTTTGATCACTGTATCTTGAAAATTAAGGCAGTTAGAAAATCACTGGTTCTCAATGGGAGGATGGAGGGATGAATGAAATGATAGAATGGGAGGATAGACAAATAACATCAATATGATATTCAGGGCAGTGTTAGGGATCAGCTACTGAGTCATGTCACCAAGTTTGATCACTGTATCTTGAAAATTAAGGATTTGATTAAATCAATAGTTATCTATGGGAGGATGGAGGGATGAATGAAATGATAGAATGGGAGGATAAACAAATGGCATCAATATGCTATTCAGTGCGGTGCTAGGGATCAGCTACTGAGTCATGTCACCAAGTTTGATCACTGTATCTTGAAAATTAAGGATTTGATTAAATCAATAATTTCCAATGGGAGGATGGAGGGATGAATGAATTGATAGAATGGGAGGATAGACAAATGGCATCAATATGATATTCAGGGCAGTGTTAGGGATCAGCTACTGAGTCATTTCACCAAGTTTGATCACTGTATCTTGAAAATTAAGGGATTGAATAAATCAATGGTTTCCAATGGGAGGATGGAGGGATGAATGAAATGATAGAATGGGAGGATAAACAAATGGCATCAATATGATATTCGGGGCAGTGTTAGGGATCAGCTACTGAGTCATGTCACCAAGTTTCATCACTGTATCTTGAAAATTAAGGATTTGATTAAATCAATGGTTTCCAATGGGAGGATGGAGGGATGAATGAAATGATAGAATGGGAGGATAGACAAATGGCATCAATATGCTATTCAGTGCGGTACTAGGGATCAGCTACTGAGTCATGTCACAAGGTTCGATCACTGTATCTTGAAAATTAAGGATTTGATTAAATCAATGGTTTCCAATGGGAGGATGGAGGGATGAATGAAATGATAGAATGGGAGGATAGACAAATGGCATCAATATGCTATTCAGTGCGGTGCTAGGGATCAGCTACTGAGTCATGTCACAAGGTTCGATCACTGTATCTTGAAAATTAAGGATTTGATTAAATCAATGGTTTCCAATGGGAGGATGGAGGGATGAATGAAATGATAGAATGGGAGGATAGACAAATGGCATGAATATGATATTCAGGGCAGTGCTAGGGATGAGGTAGTGAGTCATGTCACCAAGTATGATCACTGTATCTTGAAAACTAAGGATTTGATTAAATCAGTGGTTTCCAATGGGATGATGGAGGGATGAAGGGATGAAAAAAGAACTAAGAGAAGAAAACAAAAAGTTGTTTTACACCATATCAGACCATATAACAGCATGTTTAGCATATATACAGTTGAAATGGTATAGCATTTTTAGTTGTTCATCTATACATCTGATTGAGTTATATCAGTGGTTTTCAATGGGAGGATGGAGGGATGAAGTGATGAAAAAAGAAAGAATAGAAGAAAATAAAAGGCTGTTTTAGACCATATAACAGCATATTTATCATATTAACAGTTGAATCAGCACAGCAGATTTAGTTGTTCTATCTATACATCTGATTCAGTTATATCAGTGGTTTTCTATGGGAGGATGGAGGGATGAAGGAATGAAAAAGGAATGAATAGAAGAAAATAAAAAGCTGGTTTAGACCATATAAGACCAGGTACCATCTTGTTTAGCATATATACAGTTTAATTGGTACAGCAGATTTAGTTGTACTATCTATACAGCTGATGTAGTTGTAAAATCAATGTATTCCTATGAGAAGATGGAGGGATGAAAAAAGGATGAATACAAAATGAGTGGTAAAAAATAGTTTTATCTTTACTGATATCAGACCAGATGTACTATATCTAGTGATTTTGGTGGTAATAGCATGTAAAACACACGAGCTATAAGGCAGTGAAAAATGAATGGAAGTGAATGGGTGAAAAAGAAGGGATGAAAAAGAAGGAATAAAAGAGTGATATAGTTGTGAAAAGTTGTTGTATTGGTTCTTTCCATCCCTGGACCATGTATATCGATTTTGGTGGATTTATCTTGAAATCTGACAAAATGAGAGCAGTTTGAAAATTGGCCCAATGCAAGTCTATGGGAAAAATGGCTCGGTTGGAGGCATAAAAAGGGTGGAGGCAGGTGGTGTATCTTTCTATAAAGCAGTAGCACACCATTCTGATATGGGGCGGAGGTTCCTACAAAGTTTGGTGGTTCTATCTTAAAAGCTGTGGACGAAATAGGCGGACAAACTTTTTGTAGGAGGAATAATAATAATAACTAGAAAGTAAAGTTTGTGAACAAACTTTAAGTTGGCTTGACAAAGCTTGTTGTAACAGCATGAAGACAATGTTAAGTATGTTAAATGATAATAGTTGGTCCCAGAAAAGCATAGTAGTTCAATAAGGACAGCAAATATAGTTGTTTTATCTTACCAGCTGAAACAGTTAAAAATTCAATGGTTTCTTATGGGAGGATGGAGGGATGAAAACGAATGAATAGAAGAAAAAACTGTTTAAAACCATGTAAGACCATATTTAGTATATTTACAGTTGAGTGAGTACAGCAGTTTTAGTTGTTCTATCCATACATCTGGTGGAGTTATAAAACCAATTGAATCATATGGGAGGATGGAGGGATGAATGAAATGATAGAAATGGCAGATGGACAAATGGCATCGATATGAAATGCAGCTCAATGGTTGGTATCAGCTATTGAGTAATTTTACCAAGTTTGATCACTGTATCTTGAAAATTAAGGCAGTTAGTAAATCAATGGGTTACTATGAGAGTATGGAGGGATGAATGAAATGATAGAAAGGGAGGATAGACAAATTGCATCAATATGATATTCAGTGTAGTGCTAGGGATCAGCTACTGAGTCATGTCACCAAGTTTGATCACTGTATCTTGAAAATTAAGGATTTGAATAGATCAATGGTTTCCAATGGGAGGATGGAGGGATGAATGAAATGATAGAATGGGAGGATAGACAAATGGCATCAATATGATATTCAGGGCAGTGTTAGGGATCAGCTACTGAGTCATTTCACCAAATTTGATCACTGTATCTTGAAAATTAAGGATTTGATTAAATCATAGGTTTCCAATGGGAGGATGGAGGGATGAATGAAATGATAGAATGGGAGGATAGACAAATGGCATCAATATGCTATTCAGTTCGGTGCTAGGGATCAGCTACTGAGTCATGTCACAAGGTTTGATCACTGTATCTTGAAAATTAAGGATTTGATTAAATCAATGGTTTCCAATGGGAGGATGGAGGGATGAATGAAATGATAGAATGGGAGGATAGACAAATGACATCAATATGATATTCAGTGCGGTGCTAGGGATCAGCTACTGAGTCATGTCACCAAGTTTGATCACTGTATCTTGAAAATTAAGGATTTGAATAAATCAATGGTTTCCAATGGGAGGATGGAGGGATGAATGAAATGATAGAATGGGAGGATAGACAAATGGCATCAATATGATATTCAGGGCAGTGTTAGGGATCAGCTACTGAGTTATTTCACCAAATTTGATCACTGTATCTTGAAAATTAAGGATTTGATTAAATCATAGGTTTCCAATGGGAGGATGGAGGGATGAATGAAATGATAGAATGGGAGGATAGACAAATGGCATCAATATGCTATTCAGTGCGGTGCTAGGGATCAGCTACTGAGTCATGTCACAAGGTTTGATCACTGTATCTTGAAAATTAAGGATTTGATTAAATCAATGGTTTCCAATGGGAGGATGGAGGGATGAATGAAATGATAGAATGGGAGGATAGACAAATGACATCAATATGATATTCAGTGCGGTGCTAGGGATCAGCTACTGAGTCATGTCACCAAGTTTGATCACTGTATCTTGAAAATTAAGGATTTGAATAAATCAATGGTTTCCAATGGGAGGATGGAGGGATGAATGAAATGATAGAATGGGAGGATAGACAAATGGCATCAATATGATATTCAGGGCAGTGTTAGGGATCAGCTACTGAGTCATTTCACCAAATTTGATCACTGTATCTTGAAAATTAAGGATTTGGTTAAATCAATGGTTTCCAATGGGTGGATGGAGGGATGAATGAAATTATAGAATGGGAGGATAGGCAAATGGCATCAATATGCTATTCAGTGCGGTGCTAGGGATCAGCTACTGAGTCGTGTCACAAGGTTTGATCACTGTATCTTGAAAATTAAGGATTTGATTAAATCAATGGTTTCCAATGGGAGGATGGAGGGATGAATGAAATGATAGAATGGGAGGATAGACAAATGGCATCAATATGATATTCAGTGCGGTGCTAGGGATCAGCTACTGAGTCATGTCACAAGGTTTGATAACTGTATCTTGAAAATTAAGGATTTGATTAAATCAATGGTTTCCAATGGGATGATGGAGGGATGAATGAAATGATAGAATGGGAGGATAGACAAATGGCATCAATATGATATTCAGGTCAGTGTTAGCGATCAGCTACTGAGTCATTTCACCAAGTTTGATCACTGTATCTTGAAAATTAAGGATTTGATTAAATCAATGGTTTCCAATGGGAGGATGGAGGGATGAATGAAATGATAGAATGGGAGGATAGACAAATGGCATCAATATGCTATTCAGTGCGGTGCTAGGGATCAGCTACTGAGTCATGTCACAAGTTTTGATCACTGTATCTTGAAAATTAAGGATTTGATTAAATCAATGGTTTACAATGAGAGGATGGAGGGATGAATGAAATGATAGAATGGGAGGATAGACAAGTGGCATCAATATGATATTCAGTGCAGTGCCAGGGATCAGCTACTGAGTCATGTCACCAAGTTTGATCACTGTATCTTGAAAATTAAGGATTTGATTAAATCAATGGTTTCCAATGGGATGATGGAGGGATGAATGAAATGATAGAATGGGAGGATAAACAAAAGGCTTCAATATGATATTCAGGGCAGTGTTAGGGATCAGCTACTGAGTCATGTCACAAGGTTTGATCACTGTATCTTGAAAATTAAGGATTTGATTAAATCAATGGTTTCCAATGGGAAGATGGAGGGATGAATGAAATGATAGAATGGGAGGATAGACAAATGGCATCAATAAGCTATTCAGTGCGGTGCTAGGGATCAGCTACTGAGTCATTTCACCAAGTTTGATCACTGTATCTTGAAAATTAAGGTAGTTATGAAATCAATGTAATCCTATGGGAGGATGGAGGGATGGAAGGATGAAAAAAGAACAAAGAAGAAAAGAAAAAACTGTTTTAGACCATATAAGACCATATAACAGCATGTTTAGCATATATACAGTTGAAATGGTATAGCATTTTTAGTTGTTCTATCTAAACAGCTGAATGAGTTATATTAGTTGTTTCTAATGGGAGGATGGAGGGATAAAGGAATGAAAAAAGAATGAATAGAAGAAAATAAAAAGCTGTTTTAGACCATATAAGACCATATAACACTATGTTTAGCATATATACGATTGAATTGGAATAGCATTTTTAGTTGTTCTATCTAAACAGCTGATTGAGTTATATTAGTTGTTTCCAATGGGAGGATGGAGGGATGAAGGAATGAAAAAAGAATGAATAGAAGAAAATAAAAAGCTGTTTTAGACCATATAAGACCATATACCACCATGTGTAGCATATATACAGCTTAGTCAGTACAGCAGATATAGTTGTACTATCTATACAGCTGATGTAGTTATAAAATCAATGTATTTCTATGGGAGAATGGAGGGATGAAAAAAGGATGAATACAAAATGAGTGGTAAAAAATAGTTTTATCTTTACTGATATCAGACCAGATGTACTATATCTAGTGATTTTGGTGGTAATAGCATGTAAAACATACGAGCTAGAAGGCAGTGAAAAATGAATGGAAGTGAATGGGTGAAAAAGAAGGGATGAAAAAGAAGGGATAAAAGAGTGATAGAGTTGTGAAAAGTGGTTGAATCATTTCTATCCATCCCTGGACCATGTTTATCGATTTTGGTGAATTTATCTTGAGATCTGATAAAATGAGAGCAGTTTGAAAATTGTCCCCATGAAAGTCTATGGGAAAAATGGCTCGGTTGGAGGCATAAAAAGGGTGGAGGCAGGTGGTGTATCTTTCTATAAAGCAGTAGCACACTATTCTGATATGGGGCGGAGGTTCCTACAAAGTTTGGTGGTTCTATCTTAAAAGCTGTGGACGAAATAGCTGTCTAGTTTTTTACGAGGGGGAATAATAATAATAATAATAATAATAAGAAGAATAAGAAGAACAGCAAGTTGGCTTTGTCAAGCCAACTTAACTAGAAAGTAAAGTTTGTGAACAAACTTTAAGTTGGCTTGACAAAGCTTGTTGTAACAGCATGAAGACAATGTTAAGTATGTTAAATGATAATAGTTGGTCCCAGAAAAGCATAGTAGTTCGATAAGGACAGCAAATATAGTTGTTTTATCTTAACAGCTGAAACATTTAAAAAATCAATGGTTTCCTTAGGGAGGATGGAGGGATGAAAACGAATGAATAGAAGAAAAAACTGTTTAACACCATGTAAGACCATATTTAGTATATTTACAGTTGAGTGAGTACAGCAGTTTTAGTTGTTCTATCTATACATCTGGTGGAGTTATAAAACCAATTGAATCATATGGGAGGATGGAGGGATGAATGAAATGATAGAAATGGGAGGATAGTCAAATGGCATCAATATGTTATTCAGTGTAGGGCTAGGGATCAGCTACTGAGTCATTTCACCAAGTTTGATCACTGCATCTTGAAAATTAAGGGATTGATTAAATCAATGGTTTCCAATGGGAGGATGGAGGGATGAAAACGAATGAATAGAAGACAAAACTGTTTAACATCATGTAAGACCATATTTAGTATATTTACATTTGAGACAGTATATCAGATTTAGTTGTTAAATCTTTACATCTGATGGAGCTATAAAATCAATAAAATCCTATGGGAGGATGGAGGGATGAATGAAATGATAGAATGGGAGGATAGACAAATGGCATCAATATGATATTCAGTGCAGTGCTAGGGACCAGCTACTAAGCCATTTCACCAAGTTTGAACACTGTATCTTAAAAATTAAGGGATTGATTAAATCAATGGATTCTTAAGGGAGGATGGAGGGATGAATGAAATGATAGAATGGGAGGATAGACAAATGGCATCAATATGGTATTCAGTGCAGTGCTAGGGATCAGCCACTGAGTCATGTCACAAGGTTTGATCACTGTATCTTGAAAATTAAGGATTTGATTAAATCAATGGTTTCCAATGAGAGGATGGAGGGATGAATGAAATGATAGAATGGGAGGATAGACAAATGGCATCAATATGATATTCAGTGCGGTGCTAGGGATCAGCTACTGAGTCATGTCACAAGGTTTGATCACTGTATCTTTAAAAATAAGAGATTGATTAAATCAATGGATTCTTATGGGAGGATGGAGGGATGAATGAAATGATAGAATGGGAGGATAAACAAATGGCATCAATATGATATTCAGGGCAGTGTTGGGGATCAGCTACTGAGTCATGTCACCAAGTTTGATCACTGTATCTTGAAAATTAAGGATTTGATTAAATCAATGGTTTCCAATGGGAGGATGGAGGGATGAATGAAGTGATAGAATGGAAGGATAAACAAATGGCATCAATATGCTATTCAGTGCGGTGCTAGGGATCAGCTACTGAGTCATGTCACAAGGTTTGATCACTGTATCTTGAAAATTAAGGATTTGATTAAATCAATGGTTTCCAATGGGAGGATGGAGGGATGAATGAAATGATAGAATGGGAGGATAGACAAATGGCATCAATATGCTATTCAGTGCGGTGCTAGGGATCAGCTACTGAGTCATGTCACAAGGTTTGATCACTGTATCTTGAAAATTAAGGATTTGATTAAATCAATGGTTTCCAATGGGAGGATGGAGGGATGAATGAAATGATAGAATGGGAGGATAGACAAATGGCATCAATATGCTATTCAGAGCGGTGCTAGGGTTCAGCTACTGAGTCATTTC
The DNA here is from genome assembly GCF_052324685.1 of Brachyhypopomus gauderio. Lineage (NCBI taxonomy): Eukaryota > Metazoa > Chordata > Actinopteri > Gymnotiformes > Hypopomidae > Brachyhypopomus > Brachyhypopomus gauderio. The sequence continues at coordinate 587,003 of NC_135212.1, forward strand.
ACCAAGTTTGATCACTGTATCTTGAAAATTAAGGATTTGATTAAATCAATGGTTTCCAATGGGAGGATGGAGGGATGAATGAAATGATAGAATGGGAGGATAGACAAATGGCATCAATATGCTATTCAGTGCGGTGCTAGGGATCAGCTACTGAGTCATGTCACAAGGTTTGATCACTGTATCTTTAAAAATAAGAGATTGATTAAATCAATGGATTCTTATGGGAGGATGGAGGGATGAATGAAATGATAGAATGGGAGGATAGACAAATGGCATCAATATGGTATTCAGTGCAGTGCTAGGGATCAGCCACTGAGTCATGTCACAAGGTTTGATCACTGTATCTTGAAAATTAAGGATTTGATTAAATCAATGGTTTCCAATGAGAGGATGGAGGGATGAATGAAATGATAGAATGGGAGGATAGACAAATGGCATCAATATGATATTCAGTGCGGTGCTAGGGATCAGCTACTGAGTCATGTCACAAGGTTTGATCACTGTATCTTTAAAAATAAGAGATTGATTAAATCAATGGATTCTTATGGGAGTATGGAGGGATTAATGAAATGATAGAATGGGAGGATAAACAAATGGCATCAATATGATATTCAGGGCAGTGTTGGGGATCAGCTACTGAGTCATGTCACCAAGTTTGATCACTGTATCTTGAAAATTAAGGATTTGATTAAATCAATGGTTTCCAATGGGAGGATGGAGGGATGAATGAAGTGATAGAATGGAAGGATAAACAAATGGCATCAATATGCTATTCAGTGCGGTGCTAGGGATCAGCTACTGAGTCATGTCACAAGGTTTGATCACTGTATCTTGAAAATTAAGGATTTGATTAAATCAATGGTTTCCAATGGGAGGATGGAGGGATGAATGAAATGATAGAATGGGAGGATAGACAAATGGCATCAATATGCTATTCAGTGCGGTGCTAGGGATCAGCTACTGAGTCATGTCACAAGGTTTGATCACTGTATCTTGAAAATTAAGGATTTGATTAAATCAATGGTTTCCAATGGGAGGATGGAGGGATGAATGAAATGATAGAATGGGAGGATAGACAAATGGTATCAATATGCTATTCAGTGCGGTGCTAGGGATCAGTGACTGAGTCATGTCACAAGGTTTGATCACTGTATCTTGAAAATTAAGGATTTGATTAAATCAATGGTTGTCTATGAGAGGATGGAGGGATGAATGAAGTGATAGAATGGGAGGATAGACAAATGGCATCAATATGCTATTCAGTGCGGTGCTAGGGATCAGCTACTGAGTCATGTCACAAGGTTTGATCACTGTATCTTGAAAATTAAGGATTTGATTAAATCAATGGTTTCCAATGGGAGGATGGAGGGATGAAAGGATGAAAAAGAATGAATAGAAGAAAAGAAAAAACTGTTTTAGACCATATAAGACCATATAACACCATGTTTAGCATATATACAATTGAATTGGAATAGCATTTTTAGTTGTTCTATCTAAACAGCTGATTGAGTTATATTAGTTGTTTCCAATGGGAGGATGGAGGGATGAAGGAATGAAAAAAGAATGAATAGAAGAAAATAAAAAGCTGTTTTAGACCATATAACAGCATATTTATCATATTAACAGTTGAATCAGTACAGCAGATTTAGTTGTTCTATCTATACATCTGATTCAGTTTTGTCAGTGGTTTTCAATGGGAGGATGGAGGGATGAAGGAATGAAAAAAGAATGAATAGAAGAAAATAAAAAGCTGTTTTAGACCATATAAGACCATATAACACTATGTTTATCATATATAAGATTGAATTGGAATAGCATGTTTAGTTGATCTATCTAAACAGCTGATTGAGTTATATTAGTTGTTTCCAATGGGAGGATGGAGGGATGAAGGAATGAAAAAAGAATGAATAGAAGAAAATAAAAAGCTGTTTTAGACCATATAAGACCATATACCACCATGTGTAGCATATATACAGCTTAGTCAGTACAGCAGATATAGTTGTACTATCTATACAGCTGATGTAGTTATAAAATCAATGTATTTCTATGGGAGAATGGAGGGATGAAAAAAGGATGAATACAAAATGAGTGGTAAAAATTAGTTGTATCTTTACTGATATCAGACCAGATGTACTATATCTAGTGATTTTGGTGGTAATAGCATGTAAAACATACGAGCTACAAGGCAGTGAAAAATGAATGGAAGTGAATGGGTGAAAAAGAAGGGATGAAAAAGAAGGGATAAAAGAGTGATAGAGTTGTGAAAAGTTGTTGTTTTCGTTCTTTCCATCACTGGACCATGTATATCGAGTTTGGTGGATTTATCTTGAAATCTGACAAAATGAGAGCAGTTTGAAAATTGGCCCCATGCAAGTCTATGGGAAAAATGGCTCGGTTGGAGGCATAAAAAGGGTGGAGGCAGGTGGTGTATCTTTCTATAAAGCACAAGCACACTATTCTGATATAGGGCGGAGGTTCCTACAAAGTTTGGTGGTTCTATCTTAAAAGCTGTGGACGAAATAGCGTGTCAAACTTTTACGAGTCGGAATAATAATAATAATAATAACTAGAAAGTAAAGTTTGTGAACAAACTTTAAGTTGGCTTGACAAAGCTTGTTGTAACAGCATGAAGACAATGTTAAGTATGTTAAATGATAATAGTTGGTCCCAGAAAAGCATAGTAGTTCAATAAGGACAGCAAATATAGTTGTTTTATCTTACCAGCTGAAACAGTTAAAAATTCAATGGTTTCTTATGGGAGGATGGAGGGATGAAAACGAATGAATAGAAGAAAAAACTGTTTAAAACCATGTAAGACCATATTTAGTATATTTACAGTTGAGTGAGTACAGCAGTTTTAGTTGTTCTATCCATACATCTGGTGGAGTTATAAAACCAATTGAATCATATGGGAGGATGGAGGGATGAATGAAATGATAGAAATGGCAGATGGACAAATGGCATCGATATGAAATGCAGCTCAATGGTTGGTATCAGCTATTGAGTAATTTTACCAAGTTTGATCACTGTATCTTGAAAATTAAGGCAGTTAGTAAATCAATGGGTTACTATGAGAGTATGGAGGGATGAATGAAATGATAGAAAGGGAGGATAGACAAATTGCATCAATATGATATTCAGTGTAGTGCTAGGGATCAGCTACTGAGTCATGTCACCAAGTTTGATCACTGTATCTTGAAAATTAAGGATTTGAATAAATCAATGGTTTCCAATGGGAGGATGGAGGGATGAATGAAATGATAGAATGGGAGGATAGACAAATGGCATCAATATGATATTCAGGGCAGTGTTAGGGATCAGCTACTGAGTCATTTCACCAAATTTGATCACTGTATCTTGAAAATTAAGGATTTGATTAAATCATAGGTTTCCAATGGGAGGATGGAGGGATGAATGAAATGATAGAATGGGAGGATAGACAAATGGCATCAATATGCTATTCAGTGCGGTGCTAGGGATCAGCTACTGAGTCATTTCACCAAGTTTGATCAATGTATCTTGAAATTTAAGGATTTGATTAAATCAATGGTTTCCAATGGGAGGATGGAGGGATGAATGAAATGATAGAATGAGAGGATAGACAAATGGCATCAATATGCTATTCAGTGCGGTGCTAGGGATCAGCTACTGAGTCATGTCACAAGGTTTGATCACTGTATCTTGAAAATTAAGGATTTGATTAAATTTATGGTTTTCAATGGGTGGATGGAGGGATGAATGAAATGATAGAATGGGAGGATAGGCAAATGGCATCAATATGCTATTCAGTGCGGTGCTAGGGATCAGCTACTGAGTCATGTCACAAGGTTTGATCACTGTATCTTGAAAATTAAGGTAGTTATGAAACCAATGTAATCCTATGGGAGGATGGAGGGATGAAGGGATGAAAAAAGAATGAATAGAAGCATATAAAAAGCTGTTTTATACCATATAAGACCATATAACACCATGTTTAGCATGTATACAGTTGAATTGTTATAGCATTTTTAGTTGTTCATCTATACATCTGATTGAGTTATATCAGTGGTTTTCAATGGGACGATGGAGGGATGAAGTGATGAAAAAAGAAAGAATAGAAGAAAATAAAAGGCTGTTTTAGACCATATAACAGCATATTTATCATATTAACTGTTGAATCAGTACAGCAGATTTAGTTGTTCTATCTATACATCTGATTCAGTTATATCAGTGGTTTTCAATGGGAGGATGGAGGGATGAAGGGATGATAAAATAATGAATAGAAGAAAATAAAAAGCTGTTTTAGACCATATAAGACCATGTAACATCATGTTTAGCATATATACAGCTGAGTCAGTACAGCAGATTTAGTTGTACTATCTATACAGCTGATGTAGTTGTAAAATCAATGTATTCCTATGAGAAGATGGAGGGATGAAAAAAGGATGAATAAAGAATGAGTGCTGAAAAATAATTGTATCTTTATTGATATCAGACCAGATGTACTATATCTAGTGATTTTGGTGGTAATAGCATATAAAACATACGAGCTAGAAGGCAGTGAAAAATGAATGGAAGTGAATGGGTGAAAAAGAAGGGATGAAAAAGAAGGGATAAAAGAGTGATAGAGTTGTGAAAAGTTATTGTTTTCGTTCTTTCCATCACTGGACCATGTATATCGAGTTTTGTGGTTTTATCTTGAAATCTGACAAAATGAGAGCAGTTTGAAAATTGTCCCCATGAAAGTCTATGGGAAAAATGGCTCGGTTGGAGGCATAAAAAAGGTGGAGGCAGGTGGTGTATCTTTCTATAAAGCAGTAGCACACTATTCTGATATGGGGCGGAGGTTCCTACAAAGTTTGGTGGTTCTATCTTAAAAGCTGTGGACGAAATAGCGTTCTAAATTTTTCAGCGGAAGAATAATAATAATAATATTAAGAAGAATAAGAAGAACAGTAAGTTGGCTTTGTCAAGCCAACTTAATAATAAGAAGATTAAGAAGAACAGCAAGTTGGCTTTGTCAAGCCAACTTAATAATAAGAAGAATAAGAAGAACAGTAAGTTGGCTTTGTCAAGCCAACTTAATAATAAGAAGAATAAGAAGAACAGTAAGTTGGCTTTGTCAAGCCAACTTAATAACTAGAAAGTAAAGTTTGTGAACAAACTTTAAGTTGGCTTGACAAAGCTTGTTGTAACAGCATGAAGACAATGTTAAGTATGTTAAATGATAATAGTTGGTCCCAGAAAAGCATAGTAGTTCAATAAGGACAGCAAATTTAGTTGATTTATCTTAACACCTGAAACAGTTAAAAAAATCAATAGTTTCCTATGGGAGGATGGAGGGATGAAAACGAATGAATAGAAGAAAAAATTGTTTAAAACCATGTAAGACCATATTTAGTATATTTACAGTTGAGTGAGTACAGCAGTTTTAGTTGTTCTATCTATACATCTGGTTGAGTTATAAAACCAATTGAATCATATGGGAGGATGGAGGGATGAATGAAATGATAGAAAGGGAGTATAGACAAATTGCATCAATATGATATTCAGTGTAGTGTTAGGGATCTGCTACTGAGTCATTTCACCAAGTTTGATCACTGTATCTTGAAAATTAAGGGATTTATGAAATCAATGGATTCTTATGGGAGGATGGAGGGATGAATGAAATGATAGAAAGGGAGGATAGCCAATTGGCATCAATATGTTATTCAGTGCAGTGTTAGGGATCAGCTACTGAGTCATGTCACAAGGTTTGATCACTGTATCTTGAAAATTAAGGATTTGATTAAATCAATGGTTATCTATGAGAGGATGGAGGGATGAATGAAATGATAGAATGGGAGGATAGACAAATGGCATCAATATGCTATTCAGTGCGGTGCTAGGGATTAGCTACTGAGTCATGTCACAAGGTTTGATCACCGTATCTTGAAAATTAAGGATTTGATTAAATCAATGGTTTCCAATGGGAGGATGGAGGGATGAATGAAATGATAGAATGGGAGGATAGACAAATGGCATCAATATGCTATTCAGTGTGGTGCTAGGGATCAGCTACTGAGTCATTTCACCAAGTTTGATCACTGTATCTTGAAAATTAAGGATTTGATTAAATCAATGGTTTCCAATGGGAGGATGGAGGGATGAATGAAATGATATAATAGGAGGATAGACAAATGGCATCAATATGACATTCAGTACAGTGCTAGGGATCAGGTACTGAGTCATTTCACCAAGTTTGATCACTGTATCTTGAAAATTAAGGATTTGATTCAATCAATAGTTATCTATGAGAGGATGGAGGGATGAATGAAGTGATAGAATGGGAAGATAGACAAATGGCATCAATATGATATTCAGTGCGGTGCTAGGGATCAGCTACTGAGTCATGTCACCAGGTTTGATCACTGTATCTTGAAAATTAAGGGATTGATGAAATCAATGGATTCTTATGGGAGGATGGAGGGATGAATGAAATGATAGAATGGGAGGATAAACAAATGGCATCAATATGATATTCAGGGCAGTGTTAGGGATCAGCTACTGAGTCATTTCACCAAATTTGATCACTGTATCTTGAAAATTAAGGATTTGATTAAATCAATGGTTTCCAATGGGAGGATGGAGGGATGAATGAAATGATAGAATGGGAGGATAGACAAATGGCATCAATATGATATTCAGGGCGGTGTTAGGGATCAGCTACTGAGTCATTTCACCAAGTTTGATCACTGTATCTTGAAAATTAAGGGATTGAATAAATCAATGGTTTCCAATGGGAGGATGGAGGGATGAATGAAATGATAGAATGGGAGGATAAACAAATGGCATCAATATGATATTCAGGGCAGTGTTAGGGATCAGCTACTGAGTCATTTCACCAAATTTGATCACTGTATCTTGAAAATTAAGGATTTGATTAAATCATAGGTTTCCAATGGGAGGATGGAGGGATGAATGAAATGATAGAATGGGAGGATAGACAAATGGCATCAATATGCTATTCAGTGCGGTGCTAGGGATCAGCTACTGAGTCATGTCACAAGGTTTGATCACTGTATCTTGAAAATTAAGGATTTGATTAAATCAATGGTTTCCAATGGGATGATGGAGGGATGAATGAAATGATAGAATGGGAGGATAGACAAATGGCATCAATATGATATTCAGTGCGGTGCTAGGGATCAGCTACTGAGTCATGTCACAAGGTTTGATCACTGTATCTTGAAAATTAAGGATTTGAATAAATCAATGGTTTCCAATGGGATGATGGAGGGATGAATGAAATGATAGAATGAGAGGATAAACAAATGGCATCAATATGATATTCAGTGCGGTGCTAGGGATGAGGTAGTAAGTCATGTCACCAAGTTTGATCACTGTATCTTGAAAATTAAGGATTTGAATAAATCAATGGTTTCCAATGGGAAGATGGAGGGATGAATGAAATGATAGAATGGGAAGATAGACAAATGGCATCAATATGCTATTCAGTGCGGTGCTAGGGATCAGCTACTGAGTCATTTCACCAAGTTTGATCACTGTATCTTGAAAATTAAGGTAGTTATGAAATCAATGTAATCCTATGGGAGGATGGAGGGATGGAAGGATGAAAAAAGAACAAAGAGAAGAAAATAAAAAGTTGTTTTAGACCATATAAGACCATATAACAGCATGTTTAGCATATATACAGTTGAAATGGTATAGCATTTTTAGTTGTTCTATCTAAACAGCTGATTGAGTTATATTAGTTGTTTCCAATGGGAGGATGGAGGGATGAAGGAATGAAAAAAGAATGAATAGAAGAAAATAAAAAGCTGTTTTAGACCATATAAGACCATATAACACTATGTTTAGCATATATACGATTGAATTGGAATAGCATTTTTAGTTGTTCTATCTAAACAGCTGATTGAGTTATATTAGTTGTTTCCAATGGGAGGATGGAGGGATGAAGGAATGAAAAAAGAATGAATAGAAGAAAATAAACAGCTGTTTTAGACCATATAAGACCATATACCACCATGTGTAGCATATATACAGCTTAGTCAGTACAGCAGATATAGTTGTACTATCTATACAGCTGATGTAGTTATAAAATCTATGTATTTCTATGGGAGAATGGAGGGATGAAAAAAGGATGAATACAAAATGAGTGGTAAAAAATTGTTTTATCTTTACTGATATCAGACCAGATGTACTATATCTAGTGATTTTGGTGGTAATAGCATGTAAAACATACGAGCTACAAGGCAGTGAAAAATGAATGGAAGTGAATGGGTGAAAAAGAAGGGATGAAAAAGAAGGGATAAAAGAGTGATAGAGTTGTGAAAAGTTGTTGTTTTCATTCTTTCCATCACTGGACCATGTATATCAAGTTTGGTGGATTTATCTTAAAATCTGACAAAATGAGAGCAGTTTGAAAATTGGCCCAATGCAAGTCTATGGGAAAAATGGCTCGGTTGGAGGCATAAAAAGGGTGGAGGCAGGTGGTGTATCTTTCTATAAAGCAGTAGCACACCATTCTGATATGGGGCGGAGGTTCCTACAAAGTTTGGTGGTTCTATCTTAAAAGCTGTGGACGAAATAGGCGGACAAACTTTTTGTAGGAGGAATAATAATAATAACTAGAAAGTAAAGTTTGTGAACAAACTTTAAGTTGGCTTGACAAAGCTTGTTGTAACAGCATGAAAACAATGTTAAGTATGTTAAATGTTATTAGTTGGTCCCAGAAAAGCATAGTAGTTCAATAAGGACAGCAAATATAGTTGTTTTATCTTACCAGCTGAAACAGTTAAAAAATCAATGGTTTCCTATGGGAGGATGGAGGGATGAAAACAAATGAATAGAAGAAAAAACTGTTTAAAACCATGTAAGACCATATTTAGTATATTTACAGTTGAGTGAGTACAGCAGTTTTAGTTGTTCTATCTATACATCTGGTGGAGTTATAAAACCAATTGAATCATATGGGAGGATGGAGGGATGAATGAAATGATAGAAAGGAAGGATAGACAAATGGCATCAATATGATCTTCAATACAGTGACAAGCATCAGCTATTGAGTAATTTTACCAAGTTTGATCACTGTATCTTGAAAATTAAGGCAGTTAGTAAATCAATGGGTTACTATGAGAGTATGGAGGGATGAATGAAATGATAGAAAGGGAGGATAGACAAATTGCATAAATATGATATTCGGTGTAGTGCTAGGGATCAGCTACTGAGTCATTTCACCAAGTTTGATCACTGTATCTTGAAAATTAAGGCAGTTAGAAAATCACTGGTTCTCAATGGGAGGATGGAGGGATGAATGAAATGATAGAATGGGAGGATAGACAAATAACATCAATATGATATTCAGGGCAGTGTTAGGGATCAGCTACTGAGTCATGTCACCAAGTTTGATCACTGTATCTTGAAAATTAAGGGATTGAATAAATCAATGGTTTCCAATGGGAGGATGGAGGGATGAATGAAATGATAGAATGGGAGGATAGACAAATGGCATCAATATGCTATTCAGTGCGGTACTAGGGATCAGCTACTGAGTCATGTCACAAGGTTCGATCACTGTATCTTGAAAATTAAGGATTTGATTAAATCAATGGTTTCCAATGGGAGGATGGAGGGATGAATGAAATGATAGAATGGGAGGATAGACAAATGGCATCAATATGCTATTCAGTGCGGTGCTAGGGATCAGCTACTGAGTCATGTCACAAGGTTCGATCACTGTATCTTGAAAATTAAGGATTTGATTAAATCAATGGTTTCCAATGGGAGGATGGAGGGATGAATGAAATGATAGAATGGGAGGATAGACAAATGGCATCAATATGATATTCAGGGCAGTGCTAGGGATGAGGTAGTGAGTCATGTCACCAAGTATGATCACTGTATCTTGAAAACTAAGGATTTGATTAAATCAGTGGTTTCCAATGGGATGATGGAGGGATGAAGGGATGAAAAAAGAACTAAGAGAAGAAAACAAAAAGTTGTTTTACACCATATCAGACCATATAACAGCATGTTTAGCATATATACAGTTGAAATGGTATAGCATTTTTAGTTGTTCATCTATACATCTGATTGAGTTATATCAGTGGTTTTCAATGGGAGGATGGAGGGATGAAGTGATGAAAAAAGAAAGAATAGAAGAAAATAAAAGGCTGTTTTAGACCATATAACAGCATATTTATCATATTAACAGTTGAATCAGCACAGCAGATTTAGTTGTTCTATCTATACATCTGATTCAGTTATATCAGTGGTTTTCTATGGGAGGATGGAGGGATGAAGGAATGAAAAAGGAATGAATAGAAGAAAATAAAAAGCTGGTTTAGACCATATAAGACCAGGTACCATCTTGTTTAGCATATATACAGTTTAATTGGTACAGCAGATTTAGTTGTACTATCTATACAGCTGATGTAGTTGTAAAATCAATGTATTCCTATGAGAAGATGGAGGGATGAAAAAAGGATGAATACAAAATGAGTGGTAAAACATAGTTTTATCTTTACTGATATCAGACCAGATGTACTATATCTAGTGATTTTGGTGGTAATAGCATGTAAAACACACGAGCTATAAGGCAGTGAAAAATGAATGGAAGTGAATGGGTGAAAAAGAAGGGATGAAAAAGAAGGAATAAAAGAGTGATATAGTTGTGAAAAGTTGTTGTATTGGTTCTTTCCATCCCTGGACCATGTATATCGATTTTGGTGGATTTATCTTGAAATCTGACAAAATGAGAGCAGTTTGAAAATTGGCCCAATGCAAGTCTATGGGAAAAATGGCTCGGTTGGAGGCATAAAAAGGGTGGAGGCAGGTGGTGTATCTTTCTATAAAGCAGTAGCACACCATTCTGATATGGGGCGGAGGTTCCTACAAAGTTTGGTGGTTCTATCTTAAAAGCTGTGGACGAAATAGGCGGACAAACTTTTTGTAGGAGGAATAATAATAATAATAATAAGAAGAATAAGAAGAACAGTAAGTTGGCTTTGTCAAGCCAACTTAATAATAAGAAGAATAAGAAGAACAGTAAGTTGGCTTTGTCAAGCCAACTTAATAACTAGAAAGTAAAGTTTGTGAACAAACTTTAAGTTGGCTTGACAAAGCTTGTTGTAACAGCATGAAGACAATGTTAAGTATGTTAAATGATAATAGTTGGTCCCAGAAAAGCATAGTAGTTCAATAAGGACAGCAAATTTAGTTGATTTATCTTAACACCTGAAACAGTTAAAAAAATCAATAGTTTCCTATGGGAGGATGGAGGGATGAAAACGAATGAATAGAAAAAATTGTTTAAAACCATGTAAGACCATATTTAGTATATTTACAGTTGAGTGAGTACAGCAGTTTTAGTTGTTCTATCTATACATCTGGTTGAGTTATAAAACCAATTGAATCATATGGGAGGATGGAGGGATGAATGAAATGATAGAAAGGGAGTATAGACAAATTGCATCAATATGATATTCAGTGTAGTGTTAGGGATCTGCTACTGAGTCATTTCACCAAGTTTGATCACTGTATCTTGAAAATTAAGGGATTTATGAAATCAATGGATTCTTATGGGAGGATGGAGGGATGAATGAAATGATAGAAAGGGAGGATAGCCAATTGGCATCAATATGTTATTCAGTGCAGTGTTAGGGATCAGCTACTGAGTCATGTCACAAGGTTTGATCACTGTATCTTGAAAATTAAGGATTTGATTAAATCAATGGTTATCTATGAGAGGATGGAGGGATGAATGAAATGATAGAATGGGAGGATAGACAAATGGCATCAATATGCTATTCAGTGCGGTGCTAGGGATTAGCTACTGAGTCATGTCACAAGGTTTGATCACCGTATCTTGAAAATTAAGGATTTGATTAAATCAATGGTTTCCAATGGGAGGATGGAGGGATGAATGAAATGATAGAATGGGAGGATAGACAAATGGCATCAATATGCTATTCAGTGTGGTGCTAGGGATCAGCTACTGAGTCATTTCACCAAGTTTGATCACTGTATCTTGAAAATTAAGGATTTGATTAAATCAATGGTTTCCAATGGGAGGATGGAGGGATGAATGAAATGATATAATAGGAGGATAGACAAATGGCATCAATATGACATTCAGTACAGTGCTAGGGATCAGGTACTGAGTCATTTCACCAAGTTTGATCACTGTATCTTGAAAATTAAGGATTTGATTCAATCAATAGTTATCTATGAGAGGATGGAGGGATGAATGAAGTGATAGAATGGGAAGATAGACAAATGGCATCAATATGATATTCAGTGCGGTGCTAGGGATCAGCTACTGAGTCATGTCACCAGGTTTGATCACTGTATCTTGAAAATTAAGGGATTGATGAAATCAATGGATTCTTATGGGAGGATGGAGGGATGAATGAAATGATAGAATGGGAGGATAAACAAATGGCATCAATATGATATTCAGGGCAGTGTTAGGGATCAGCTACTGAGTCATTTCACCAAATTTGATCACTGTATCTTGAAAATTAAGGATTTGATTAAATCAATGGTTTCCAATGGGAGGATGGAGGGATGAATGAAATGATAGAATGGGAGGATAGACAAATGGCATCAATATGATATTCAGGGCGGTGTTAGGGATCAGCTACTGAGTCATTTCACCAAGTTTGATCACTGTATCTTGAAAATTAAGGGATTGAATAAATCAATGGTTTCCAATGGGAGGATGGAGGGATGAATGAAATGATAGAATGGGAGGATAAACAAATGGCATCAATATGATATTCAGGGCAGTGTTAGGGATCAGCTACTGAGTCATTTCACCAAATTTGATCACTGTATCTTGAAAATTAAGGATTTGATTAAATCATAGGTTTCCAATGGGAGGATGGAGGGATGAATGAAATGATAGAATGGGAGGATAGACAAATGGCATCAATATGCTATTCAGTGCGGTGCTAGGGATCAGCTACTGAGTCATGTCACAAGGTTTGATCACTGTATCTTGAAAATTAAGGATT